>NC_134568.1:281899335-282199335 GCF_050947875.1 Dermacentor variabilis
GATTGTGGAAGTGAAGCGGTGTATCAACTTTCTTTCCCTTCAGAATCAGGCGGATGCATTCTACTACAATCTGTTTGAAAGTGAGCTGTTATTAATTACGAGTGTTCTCACCACGTGAGAACCATATCATTAAGAGAGAGGAAGAGAAGTGACAAGAAAAATATAGGAAGGTTAAACAGGCTGAGCCCGGTTGGCTACCCTGCGTAAGGGAAGGGATCTGTATCACATGACGTAGTGCAAATGAATTATTATTATTATTATTATTATTATTATTATTATTATTATTATTATTATTATTATTATTATTATTATTATTATTATTATTATTATTATTATTATTATTATTATTATTATTATTATTAAATTCAGTGGCGGTACTACACCTATTCTCAATACAATAATATTATAACGAACAAATTGTGCTCGTTGTTAGATTTCCTAGCTTTCAACTCCGTCCAGCAACATAATTTAACTGAGCGCTGTCGTGGCAATGTTTTAGATTTGTACCTGTCGATTGAGCAGAATGTAACAGTGTTGCACTCTGACGTTTCCCTTGTTCGCCCTACCAAGTATCACCCCCCGCTTAATATCCGCGCGCTTGTGGGACTTACGCCATAACGGTTGAAGTAGTGCCAGTAACTTCCCCCGCTTTGCTTTCAAATCTGGTGACTACGTTGGTCTATTTTCTCTACAGATGAATGGTCTCTCGTGACTAGTATACGCGACGTCAATGAATATGTGCACCGGTTCACTGAGATCGTTCTTATTGGTATGCATGGCTACATCCCCCAGAACAAGCTCAAGCGACGTAAATTTCCCTATTGGTTCTCCGCGGAACTTAGAACTGCTCTAAAGCGCGAAGGGTGTGCCCACAGAAAAGCCAAAACTCCTGGGCCTAACAAATGGATAGGAGAATTCCGCCTATTGCGGCCCTTCTGTAATCACCTGTACAAACAAGATCACAAGTCTCACGTTGAGTCATTGGAGAAGAGACACTTTCGTATGTGCTCCAGCAAACGAGGAGATCCTATTCGTCTGCTTCACTCCTGTGGTGGATAAGTGCAAGCAGTCGCTGATGTTTTCGCTGTCCATTTCTCATTTATGCAAGGTGTCCCAACTGTCATGAACCTAGATTTAAAAATATTCAAATACCACGTCGCTGGACAGAACAAAGGTAACGTTGTTTGCCGTCGCTTGGATATACTCAGATTATATTTTCCCCGCGAATTCTTTCTTTATTCTTTATTCATCAATTACCCCGCAGCGCCCAAAGGCGTTACAGCAGGGGGGTTTACAACATGGAATAAAATACATCTTCATTCGCACAATGCGCTTGCTTTTCAGTCAGCCTATTCCACTGTTTCATTGTTCGAACAAAAAATGATTTGGCATACATGTTCGTCTTGGCAGGCTACTCGAGGATTTTGCAGCTATGATCAGTTCGTTTTGAAATGTAATGAGGTTTCTGTAGGTAAATTTCCCTATTAATTCCAGTTTTATTATAGTAAATCGAATATAGAAATTTTAATCTCAGTTTATTGCGGCGGGCAGAAAGAGATTCCCATCCTAGCTCAGCCTTCATTGCAGTGCAACTCTCCCTCCTGCCGTACCGCCCCAAAACGAACCTGGCAGCACGGTTTTGTATTTTTTCTATAGCGGCAATGAAGGTTACCTCGTGGGAGTCCCACACAACACCGCCGTGTTGCTGAATATACGCAAAGTGCCCCGAGCGGCTGCAGTCGCGCGGCAATTTTGCGTGTATTCGCGGGCTTCTTTCACGCTTGGAAAAACACTCTTATCAGAGCTTTTATTTAGCAAGTTGTGAGGGGAAGGGGAACAGTTATCATATTTGCCTATGCCTCCGCCCTGTTGTCAGATAAGACGTCGCACGCAACAGCCGCATCACATGAGGGAGGAGCTTTGCGCCGATGCTCACTCTCTTGCATGCGTAATCATGCGAACGACAATTAAAATTTGGAGTCGGATATCTTAGAGCACAGACCACGCTAGAATAATTATTTCAGCTGATACTGCGTAGGAACACGACTGCCTCGAACTTTTCAGTACAAGCATACCTACTTACTGCACTCAACAAATAGTTAATTATTCAAGTTTAGTTAACTGGCCTGCTGACAGCGATGATTATAATCTCACTTTGCGTCCCCCTGGCCACATAACTTATCTGAACAGGTGGTCTTCGCGTGCCTCCCAGTGCCTAATTTTAAGAAAACCATAATTTTGAACACCCGGTATACTGACATTGTGCGATTTCGTATACCGCGATGCCCCTTGGATGAAAACTGTAGATATATGCAAATGTCATGAAATGAAATGGCTTTGGAAAGAACACGACCTACGCGCACGTCTCGTGCTGTATATAACGGAACTTTATTCCCCCAAGAAGTTTATCCAAATTCTTGTAAAGCACAAACCACACATGTGTAGCGCGCTTCGTATATGTATAGCGCTTCGCACATGTGTAGCGCTTCGTATATGCAAAAAAGCGCGCGCATTACAGGATCTTCGCAGAATGTGAAATTTTATGGTGAGATGATGGAGAAAGTTAGCATTGTTTAATGTCCCATCGTTCGATGTTCCGGGACGATGATGGCACGTGGCCCCTGAGAGCCTCCACGGCCCTGCTCATCGTGACAGGCACGAGTTGTGAAGCAAGGTAAAAGTCGCATTGCGTGAAACGATCGTCAGCGGCTTACCGCGCAGTTTTTGAGACAGTGTGATCTTAGGCGAGCTGATACATGCGCACATTTTAGAATGGCAATATTTTTGCAGAGTAAGTATAGATCATTGCAACCTTGCATACGTTTTGAGTTCCATAGACGAGCCTCAACCCTCTCGCGTTGTCGTCGCTGTGCAGCGCCAACAGAGGGAACACAACAAGGGAAGCATGTGTGTGTGTCTGCTTGGCAGACGGCGCCAAGTATTGAAGACAGGGTGACATGTGAATATTGAGCGTACAGAGATGTGGGGGGAGCGGTGGAAGAAATTATGCAGATCCAGCGCACATGTTGGAATATATGTGAGGCAAAACTTTCGTGAAGCGGTTAACTTTCGAGCTGATTCCTCTGCCTCCAAATGCTACACTGTAAACGGAAATAACTCCGAGGTGGGAGTATACTGCTTGTCCTATAGCGACCCCCCGGTTCGGAGTTTTTTTTTTTGCTCCGTATGATCGGAGTAGAATTTTTACTCCGTACGAGCGGAATTTTCGCGTGGAATTATGGGAGTTTTTTTTTCTGTCTTTTCTTTATTTTTTGCTTTGCTATTGACGGAGTTCTTTCGAGGTGCAATGGGAGTATAAAAAGAGCCATCGCGTGAGTTTGCGCGAACATGTTTACATGCAGAGGCTGCTGGTCAAATTTCGAAATATGCACACGAGACCGCGTCGAATTCGACGGAACAAGTCAATGAAAGCACATATATCATGACATACATAAACATTTCAGAAACACCCAATGCAGAAATTTGAAAGACATCACACGTACACGCGATACTCAAGAAGCAACGGTGCCAGTATATATAGCCACGATATTGTGTGCCTCGAAACCGCCTAGGGAGCAGCTGTGCTGTTTTCAGAATTACGACTCACATGCTCGTTCATACGAGATCTCTCTCTATGAAATTAACAGAATACCTTAAGCAACACAAAACTGTTATTTCAAAATAGTGAGAGAGAAAAAGTTAATGGCGTAATTTTTCAAAATTATCATGCCATTCTGTGAGTGCTGAAGCAACTTCGCACACTGCCGGCGTTCGCGGCCAAAAAGTAGTGCGTTAGTTACAGTAAGCAAGAAAAATGTAAGTGCATGTGTTGCATAGCAAAATTAAACTTTTGCGATATAGTGGTAGCGTAGCAAGAAATTATTACGTTTGAGCATGACCCGCAGCAGCCGACATAATTAACACTGAGAAATGCGCAGTCATACATTTTATACACCGCACTACTTGCTCTGCGTCCGAGCAATCTGTCTCGGTTGCGAAAAGGAGCTACATCGCTGATCTGTCGAGTGAATCCCTAAACTCGGAGCCAGCAGGCATGCGTCTAAATCAATGTCTCGGATAGAGGGTAATGTTAATGCAATATAGGAAGCAACGACGTGACCAAAACATATATGCGCGATAACAATTCGATTCACATCGCTCAATAAGCTTTATTTTCAGTACGCATACTTATGTCCTACCGTTTTTCTTCGGGCGAGGATATCCGTTCACAGATACATAAAAACAGTTGCTTGCACTCCGGTCTTTCTCACTGGCAACACAGCACCGCAACGAACTTGGGTTACGCCATTCATGCGCGACTAGCACGGATGTCGTCGCTCGAACAGTGGCTACTGTTGCCATTGCTACGCGGTCCTTTCAAACATTACACTGGACGTTGTCAGCATGTACTAAAAGGTCATAGAAGTCGCATTTCACGTACTGAAGAACACAAGACAGGGTGACGCAGCACGAAAACACAGCCAGAACGTGAGCCGACATCACGAGCCAGTGAGCAGCTTCGAGGTATACCTAAGCCTTTTTCCGCACTTGAAAACGTGGTTCTTGCAATCATCGTTGTCAGCAAAGCGATCACAGCTAATGTACTTGATGCTGAGATACAGTGAGCTTCAGGCATGCCAATAACACTTTCTGGAAGGAAATACGGGAAACAAATTGACGAAACGCTGTCGCGGAACGACACTTCACAGACGTAAACAAACCGTCAGCCATGAGCACTGCCCGCTCCGCCGAACGCGCCCGGTCGCTGGCGAGGCGCACAGCCTCATGGGAAGCGCCACGTGACCAACCTGTATCGGCGGATGGGAGTTTTTTTAAAACTCCCTGTCGGAGTTTCACGGGAGAACAAGATTTTTAAGCGGAGTAAAATCGCGTCATGTCGCCTTAATACTCCCGCAGCTAGCCAGCGGAGTGAAACGAGGGGATGGCGCTGTTTTGCTCCCATACATCGGAGTAAATATTTGAGAGGGGAGGTTTTAGGGCACATCACCTCTTAAAAACTCCCAGGTGGGTTTATTTTCGTTTACAGTGTATAGAAACAAGAGCATGGCGCAGTATGCTGTCTCAAAGTTTGAATAATGACACGCTATCTCACTCTCGCTTTCTTTAATGATATTTAGCAGATGCATGATAACTATACATGATTGGTATTTCTTTTTTGCACATTTCAAATTATTTTTTTTTTTGCTCCTGTCCGCCCATCGGAAGGCTCCTTTAGAGTGATTCTATAAGAAATCTCGAAGGCTCAGACCTTTTTTTTTTCCATCTCTGTATTCAAATAATATATACTGGCAGTGCACCCCTTTCTTTCTGCGAATAGTTTACGTGCATTGTAGTTTATTAGGCAGCTACACTGTGATACAGCGTAAAGTCGCGGCCTCGGAAATTTATTTATTCGTGGCACTCCGCTGTCCTAAACAAGCATATTGCCTTTATTTTCAGCGCCTGAGCAATAAGAGTGGATTTAGACTAGCTGTGTCATCGAAACCTCAATAGTAATAATAATATTTGGGGTTTTACGTGCCAAAACCACTTTCTGATTATGAGGCACGCCGTAGTGGAGGACTCCGGAAATTTTGACCACCTGGGGTTCTTTAACGTGCACCTAAATCTAAGCACACGGGTGTTTTCGCATTTCGCCCCCATCGAAATGCGGCCGCCGTGGCCGGGATTCGATCCCGCGACCTCGTGCTCAGCAGCCCAACACCATAGCCACTGAGCAACCACGGCGGGTAAACCTCAATAGTAAAAAAAAAAAGAAGAAAAAAAAAACCTCAAGCAGTTAACAGGAACACGGCATTTTGTTGACGCTTTTGTATGTATAGTACGTATAGCAGCGTCTGCTTTTTCATGGCTTGCCTTCAAAATTAAATGAAAACGAAAGCGTAATCATTCCATCAATCTATGGGAGGATCCATGTGAAGTCGGAGCAAAATCAGTAACTCTTATGTTGAATATTCGTGACGAATTTTGTGAAGGTGAACGTGACGGTCTGCAAGTGCTTGTATTTTATCTTGAAGTTGAGGGTAAAAGCGAGAGAAAGCTAATGAACTTGGAGGAGTGAGGGTGAGGACAAGGCTCCAACTTTGGCGGTAAGGCAGGAAAACCGAAAAACGAGGGCGCTCTGGTCGACATGCCCCTTTCCGCGTAAGAAACTATCCGCTCTGTGCCCAGCCTCGTTTCGCTTCGACGACCGCAGGTGTACGTGTATTGTTCTGTGCTCCATTAAAACTGCTGTATATCATTGCACTAGTGGATTCTGCCGTGCGAAGTTAAACCGGGCTAGATGCTACGAAGCCACATCACCGCGCTTTCTTTTCTCAATGAGCCGCCATTGTTCTTCGGCTGGGGACAACAAGGAAAAATGGCACGTCGGCGGTATATGGCTGTGGCTAAAGCAGAAAACACATAGGAGTCATTGAAAACCACGTGATCTGACGCAGCACGCGTCGGAAAGATGGCTGCTCTGCCTGCTGTGAACTGTAAAACCTGTTGGGAGTCTGCCAGAATCTCTCTAGTTATTGTTGTTGGTGCAACTATTATTGTATACACGTCGGTGGCGACCAAGCAATTCGTGACGCGGCACAGTGGCTCAGTTGATACATGGTGTTCTGCTGCTCGGTAAACGGTAGCAGATTCGATTCCCGGCCATGGCGGTTGGATTATACCATGGAGACGGAATGCGATTGCATTTGTGCAGTCAGCTATCGGTGCATATTGAAAGAAACATATTTTCCTTCTTTTTTTTTTCTAAAACAGGAGAGATACAGTACGACGCGGTGTCCGATACGACCTGAAACGCGTCTGACAAATGGTGCTGGAAACTTTACGGATACGGTTTCCGGCAACACATATCGCACGACGAATCACATGCGGAATCCTACCGTGTCTCTCCTTCTTTGAGCTGCCAGTCAAATGAAACATTTATTCAATTAATCGAGCTGCGGAAACGAAAATAATAATAATAAGTAAGCCTGCAGCTGGGCGACACAAATGCTGCCTATATTCAAAAGGAACTAACAAAAAGTAACAAAGATCTCAAGGCATGATACACCTGAATAATACGATTCGTTTAAAAATACAAACAACACAAAGGCTGACAGACAAGAACATGGCGACGTGATGTGATGAGCGAACAAGAAATCTCTCAGGTTCGAGCCAAATTATTGCACAAGAGGACTTGGAGTAGTTGCGCTATAGAGCGCAACTACTCAAGCTAAGGGTTGGCTATGTGAACGTGTGCGAACGTTCATACGGACAAGGACGTGTGGCCAGTCCATCGTGTACGTCTTGCGGTTGCTGCGACACACTTCAGCGGCTGATATTGGAGTGTCCCGCTTTCACTGCGCAGCGCACGTCGCTAGTGAGGGACTATCATGTCCTTGGCCTGTGGTGTACGACACTAGACGAATTTTTGTACCCCATTGGTAATGCGTCTCGATGCGGTCAGGCTCATCGCGCTCTGCTTACTTTTCTAGAATTAACTAACTTAGGTTCACGTTTGTAACTCAGACACCATTTCTTCTATTTAACAGTCCTTAGTATGGCGTGACCTGCAGTGACTGGCTCTACCGTGCGTGACCTGTGCAGCGTGTGTGTTCTGTTTTATTCTTTTAGATTTGTTATTTGGCTCTTTCTTTCCTCTTTCCTCCCCACCTTCCTATCTTCCATTTCTTTGTTTCTGTCTCCTCCTGCTTTTTGAAGAGTAGGCAGGCGTTGTGCACCTTCCGGTGGCCAGTTGCCAGCCTGCTCCTCAATTTCTCTTTCCTGCCATGTGTATACGTTTTCGAATCAAATAATAATAATAATACGTCGCCCTGATGAATAGAATTACCTTGTCGCCTCTTTGGCACCAGGGCGAAGCTACCCTTGTTCAACTACTATTGATCATCACCTACTTTAGCGACACACGCCCCAGAGATATGCAAACTTTTTATCTACGACCTTGTAGTCGAATCACAGCCACAGATGACATCTCAATTTGCGCCGGCACCTGTGCTGGGCATCTGTATTCTGAAGTTTTTGATGCGATTGGAGACGTGTAATGCAGATGAAGTGACCTGTCCTGCAGCATATGCAGGATAGGTCGCGAAATATGCAGTTTCGTCCATAATACCGAAGCATTAGCGCAATAGCTTGGGTGCCATTATATGTGCGCAGTAAGTCTAGCACTGTTTCGTCTGGTATCGGTGGGAATAAAAATTCGCAACTGCGCGCGAGCAATCTGGTTTCGAAAAGGAGGACACTTTCTTCAATATCGACTCTACATAGTCGACGTCGTCATTGCAGAGAAGACGCCAGCTGGTGGTAGGAAAGTGAACAGACACGGCCTTCTTTTTTCCTACTCTTTCCCATCGTGCCTATCGGTTCTTACTGATGGCTTTGTTTAAATTGGTTCATCGCGATGCCTGTTTATAGGTAGATAAGCTGCAGAGCGTGGGGCCCACCATTCATAGTTCTCCAGCCTGCATCATCATCATCGTCGTCGTCGTCGTCGTTGTTGTTGTTGTTGTTGTTGTTGTTGTTGCATCGGCAGGAGCGCAATATTATGCGCAGTAAGTATTGCAGTAAGTCTCGCGCAGTATCGGTTGGAGAGCACATTAACAGATGCGCGGCGGAACAATCGCTCGTGGATAAGAGGAAAACTTCATTCATTGTGGCGGTGGCGCTCCCGGCAGCGAAGTGGAGAGACACGGCTATTTCTTCTTTCTTTTTCCTATCCTGCCTTTCGCACTTTGCCGCTGGTTTCATTCAAGTTATTTTACATCGGTGCTCACTTATGCAGTAAAGCTACAGAGCGAGGCGTCAGCCAATCACAGCAGCTAATGGCGTGACCGCACTCTCCAGACGCAGTATTCTTCTCTGCTGCAGCACCGGCGAAGTGGCTGAGAGGTAAAACATCCCACTGCCACTTTGTGGGACCGCACTTCGTATCCAGCCTGAGCATTTAGCAGTAACGAGTATACGGACACTCGTGGCATCTTCGCGCCGTCGCCAGCGTCGCTCTGTCACGTGGTATACCGCAACAGAGCGACATACCACGGCATGCTGAAAAAGCGACGAAGCCAAGCGGACTCACCGTGACGCTCCGCTCAATCGGCTCTGCCCGAGTCAGGGCAGCGTTCTCACTTCTGCTGCTGGCATGAGCACACGCATTAGCGTATAGCCACTGCGCCAGCGCGAAGACCACGCGCTACATTTTCCAGTGTTGTCGTATACTCACAGTGCCTCGCTTAGATAAGGTTTCACGCCCGCTACACAACCATCGCTACTCAACCATGCTTTGCAGTGATTCAGACATCACATACATCTTGACAAGCCTGTCATTCCAAAGTCGACTTGCCGCAAGCCGCTATGCTAGCGTCCCTCATACTTTGATCGTGTGCACGTATACAAACAAGCTCCTTGCTACTGCAAACAGCTTGGCGGGCACGATGGTCAGCCCATCTAGATTAGTTGCTGTCAAGTTAAAATTATCTAGCACCGCGACGTCGATGGGATATATAATTTGCGGCTCTCAGATTGGCTCTTGGATACATCGCTCAACAATCACTTATGCAGTGGGCCATTGTGATTCTAGGTATTCGTTCCAGGCTTACAGGTGTTCGTTTCTATTAACAGCACGCAGGGTTGCCATTGCACAGGAAGTACGCTGAGGTGCTGTGTGTCTGGCCCTAGCCGAGCGACCGACACGTCGAAATGCCAGTCGCCGAGGGCGCCGCAACTGCATTCGGTGAGTTCTCTCTGCCCTTCTTTACTGCTCGAAGGTCGACCGCACGCCACACATACTTCCGTACTAATCATTTTAGTGTAACACGTGGGCGTGCGTATACATACTATGAGTGAAAGTGATGAATGTATAGTGCAGTCTTGTTTTCATCAAGTTCAGGCTGCATTTCTCATTTCCGAGCACCATGGCTGGAAGGTCGCGAATTTGATTTCTCTCTCTCGGAAACCGTGGTCTGTATGCTGTCGCTCACAGGTGTACGTACATGCGTGTGTGTGCGTGCATCCTTGCGTGCGAATGCTGAGAGGGACAGTTGTAGAGAGCCGGCAAATGTGCTCATGAAATCTGAAATCTGTCAAAGTGTACGCAAACGTCGGTGAGGTCTTTACGTGTCGTGTAAAAAACAACAACAACAACAACAACAACAACAACAACAACAACAATAATAATAATAATAATAATAATAATAATAATAATAATAATAATAATAATAATAATAATAATAATGAAGAAATTAGAAAAAGGTGTAGAGATCATTATATGAAGGCCCTGCGTCCCGCTCTTTCTGCCTATCTCTTTTCCAGCGTCCATCTTCTACGGCGAAAGCCCCTGCCCATGAACGTACATGGCTGGATGTCTGACTTTCCGGGAGGCGCCCCGTCTCTTTAGCACGCGCGCACGCCTCAGGTGTGTCGCGAGTCTTTTCATTTAGATGCCGCCAGCCCTGCGAGCACCGCGACGGTCCTTGAACCGTTTCATTGTGTCTTCTTTTGTGAGGTGCAGTCATTCACGACTCTTTCGTCGTTCCCTCGGTGCGCAAAGAGATCGCCGCCGGACAGAGCAGATGTGACCACTGGGCAGAATTCCTTTGACGCGGCGACATTCAACGCACGAGCAACCGGCTCGGCGACTGCTCTCCGCGTGCTTCAAGTGCCGTCGGGTTCATGCGCGTTTCATCCCGCGCTTTTCGCGCACCGCCTCACACCGCGCTAGCCGTCTCACCCCCTCTTTTTCCTTCTCTCTCTGTGTGGTTGTCTTTTCTTTAGCGGAAAATGAAATGGCACGGAAAGCCTAGCCAGCGTATTTCTTTGTTTCTTTGCCTCATCGGATGGCAGCTTGTTTTCTGTTGGGATCGTCGAAGCAGTTGTTCGCTTTTACGGTTCGCACTGGCCTGCATCTATCGTTAATAGCCTCTTAATTTTTTGTCCTCCTCTTGTTCGGCTGAAACGCGGCGTTGAAGCGACGCTGCTTTCACGCTCCCCGCAATTCCGGTTTAGCGCGCATACTTGCTGCGTGCATTTCTCCGCGGCCGACATTCCTGACTCAGCCAACTCGACCGGCCCCCCTTCGCGGAATTGAGCGCTCCTTTAGGAAGCTCGTGCCACCCAAGGAGTTCACCCTGCACAAATTGGGTGGGTTCATTTACGGTAAGATATTTAGCTACAGGGACATGGGTCATTGCGACATGTACTGCATTTGGTTGCTTGTGTATTGAAGGGGCGGAGCAAATTGTTTGCGAGTCTACGTGAACTTCTTTTTTTGCACACTACAGTTCTTTAAGGCTATTAGCACACTGGGTCAAAGAAAATGGGGTCTTATGGTTGAAAAGCGGAGAGGTCGGTTTCAAACGAAATTCTGGCCAGCTGCTCTGTATCGGGGAGAGGGAGTGACAGCAAAATGAGAAAGAGCGAATCGTGTTGTTGATGAATGATGAGGGCGATAATGGTGGCTTGAATGAACATCAACTGTGAAGTCCATTCAAAGCCTAAAATCGAGAGAACTCTGTCGCAGGAATTTGTTGATAGCTTTTGAAATATCTCGCCGATGACGAGCGTGTGGTTAAGGTCCCAAGAGAAGATTTTCGGACAAAGGTGAATTTTTGAAATTCGACAAATGATCTTCCACTGACAGTATTGCCACTGCACACCGCGGGCAAATCCACAACACGTGTTCTGTAGCCTCAGCCTGAGACTTAAAACACGTCTCTCAAGTATACACTACACTCCTCGCAGTACGGGCTGTCTGCATGCGTGGTGGATAAGATGCAGGTTAGCGCCAAGTAAACGCTAGTTTTTGTCGCAACCTGCGCAGCAAACTTGCCTGGCTTCTCTTGATGGTGGGCGGCAACCTGAGTCTCGCATGTCTGAGTCAAGTCTGTAGAAACAGCAATGGCGGTGACTCGGCTGCGCCCGGTGTATCCCGGCATTTTCGCACGTTAAGGTATATATTATAGAGCATTTGTGTCTTGCTGAGAAAATGGCACTGGCAATTCAATTGCATTGTTTCAGGTCATCTTTGCCTCACCGTCGACGAGCTCATTTCCGTTTCGGTCACAGTGCTCTGGTAACCATTGAAATGCGATACGATAGCCAGTTCTCAGTGCGAAATCGTGTAATTCTGCCGCTTCTTAATTGAGGATTGAGGCAGTAGTGTCCTTGTTTAAGGGTAAAATCAGTTACTCGTAGCGGTAGCTTCCCGTCGCAAAATACATTCCAGATCTTAGATGGTTCCGTCGATATGAAACGGACTGCAAGATTACATGTCTGGTGCCGTTGATGTAGTTTGGTGTTCGAGATGAACGTACTTGTGGATAATCGAATCCGGCATTACAAATGCCGCTGTCGAAGTAGTTTTCGACACCGACCCATCATTACAAACATGCACAGAAGCGGCATATTCTGCAGATACAGTATATGTGACAGGGTGAGTGGCTTTAGGAACATCTGAGAACATACGCGATTTCTTTATAGTTGCCGGAATGTAGAAATGCACCAAATGTCTTGACAAAGCCCATACTCGTTACTTTCTTAAGGTAAAGCACCACGCGTAAAGCACAGGTGTAAGCAAATTAAATAATGTTTTAATACAGAAGTATTAAAAAAATGTTTAAGCGTAAACAAGAGTGTAGACAATGAAAAATGAGGAAAACAACTACAAGGTTATCACGAGAGGACAGGTAGGCAGCATGCGCTGAATAGTTATTCCAGGCAACATATAATGTCAGATAAATAATTTCAAAAGGTAAGTTGTACCGTGGAACAAAGATATTTTTCCTGAATCTGAAAAACGTGAATCCTTTTCACGTACGCATTAATTGCACGCGTCGGGTCGAAGCCTACCAAGCAAAAGTACCCATTACTTGACAAAGTAATACCCTTCGCATAGCTCGTCCACGCTGCGAAGTGAGACATAGGTATTGATTTCTTTTTTCCCGCTAACCCTTCACCACCCCCACCCCCCGCGTAGGGTAGCAAACTGATTTGTTTTTTTTTTCTAGTTCACTTCCCTGCCTTTTCTAGGTTTCTCTCTCCCTTCCTCCTTCTCTCTCTCTTTGATGCAATTAGTACTGAAGTTTAAAGGCGCCCGCAGTCGTACGATAAGTATGATACGAAATGGAAAGTAGTTATTAAGCATCCCACAAATTAAAGGTCTGTGTAGTGGACATGGACTGATACATAAACATTTCTCAAGAGCCACCACGCACAAAAGAAAGGAAGCACATTGGGACGTGCTTTTTCCACACTTTTGTATATGTGAAGTTCTTTCCTCTGGTCAAAAATACGAGATGCAGAACATCTGAAGAAGCAAATTATTGTTATCTAGGACTGAGGCAAAGTGAATGAGTACCGTGCTATGTGACATTTTCGTAATGTAGAAGATGTTCGGGCTCGGAGGTAAAAATTTTCGGTAGCTTCGACCCGTATCCACAAATCAGATCGCGAGTTGGAGAGGTTCTTAAGGACAAGCTCCAGCCAGCTGTGATGATCAGCGAAGGCAGCTGGCCAGCTTTTGCAAACAAAAATATTTGCGAATTCGGCCCCTGGCTCACACATGAATTACTGACGGAGGCGTTGTGTTTATGGTGGAAGCACGTAAAATGCACGTTCATGTGTTGTCAAAGTGCACATGCCGTATAAAGGGCATCATAGTCTAAATGACAGAAATTCAGCAAGCCGAGTTCGTAACCAACTTTTTTTTTTGTCATTTCCAGAAAGGTTACTAATAGATATATGACAGGGAAAAGAAGCTTCTGGTAATAAATGTAAGGTCACAACAACACCAGAATTTTTCCAGATAGCTGTAAGGTACATAGTGGTACTAAAGGCTGCTTTTGAATAGCAAAATAGGGCGAACAACTTATCTGTGGAAAATGTCATATTATTTGAGGCCGTTTATGCTCTTTGTTATGTGCCATGGATTTCTACTCAGGTTAGATGGTTTTAACAGGACGAAAAGGTTCATCGGAAGTTTTGCACATTGCTGCATTTTAGTGCAGTGACTTTAGCTTCATTATTGCTTCAGATCATTCGAGTTGATCACAGGGAAACCGCAACAGAAAACGCCGCAGGTGCCTCAACTTATGTATTAGAAGGGGAACACACATCCTCGAGCTCTTAGATACTGACGTTTATCTTACCCGAGGTGTTCTCTTGAGGCACTCTGCTCACAACATTGAGCTGGCATGGCCTAAAACACACTGTGCTGAAATAATCGACCATGCATCATGGCGTTGAATCTGGTTCCCGGATCGTTCCTCCGCAAGCCCCGACCTCTGCCAGCCTCAGATATTGGGGCTGACTATAGAAAACGACAGATTGCGATCGGCCTTTGTTCAAACACATCGCGCGCTCCTATACCACAGCAGGCACGAGATTCGCACGACGGTCTTCGAGCAGAGCGCACGAAGGATCGTGACGGTGGAGCACCTGCCCGCCGTCTGATCACGAGTTCCGACGCCAGGTGCACCAGTCTGGAGCATGGCGGCGCAGTATATGCAGTGCGCGCGCAGAGGGTCCACTATAGGCTCTATTCGGCACGTCCCCCTCCCCCTTTTTCTTATTATCGCTCAGCCCTTGCTCGCCTACGTCCACGACGCAACTGCAGCGGCTTAGCACCACGGCTGCCCATTCGGAGGCAGGCAGGACGAGATACCGTGCGCTAAGTTGCACAGCGTGGCTTATTATATTGGCAGTGGCCATAGCAATGCACCAGAGTGCGAAAACATGTGCCCAGAGCTACGGGCCAGCGACTGGTTCAAATTGATCGCGTCCGTACAGGCAAGGGGCGTAAAGAGTTACTATATATCACGAAAACCCGAGGACAAAAAAGAGCGCCAGCTCTGAGTCAGTGTCTTGTCGTCCTTTTCTCAGTCAGCCATGAAATCTAACGAGCTAGACCAAAGAAATCTTGTGCTATTGGACATACTTCGAGCCCGTAATCTGGAGTGACCCACCGGTTGCTTTGTAATTTAATGCCTGAGGACACTCGAAGGGCGATTCACCCTCTCGTCTCTCACGTCATAGTAAAGTGACTCCGTATAGCATGCAATATGACAGAGTGAACCTACAATTAGTGAGAAAGAACAATATTAGTAATAGTTGTAAATTTTTTTAATGACTTATGCGGCCACTGGCAATTTAGGCTGACAGTGAAATACGAGGCTCTAATTATTGTGTACAGAGATATTAACGTATTAGTTCCCTTTACGAACTACAGTGCAGCCGACTGTTCGCTAGGCCAAAGCACCAGTCGAGGCCATTAAGGAACGCACTGCCGCGAAATTGGCTTGGCGCACCTCGCATGAGTGACTCCGTCTCAGATCAGAAAAAAAAGAAGAAAGAAAGCACAGAAGTTTTGAGCAATGATAAAAAGCAATCATATTCAGAATTCGCATATTATCCGCGAACTGACGCCCTCATAACTCTGCTATGCACGAACGGTTCCTGATCGACGTGCTCGGTCGAACGTCCTTAATATGCAAGTCTCCCGAGGGCGTCGCTCGTTCGCCTGCACCAAGTAATTTAACGCGCGAGAGGCGCCAATAATGTCAAGTGTGCTCGTGTAATTCGCAAACACCTGAACGACGGCACTAAGAGTAAAAAAAAGATAACGCTCCAAAACAGCAGCATAGACTGAAAGCAAAAGTCACCACCATCGTCCTATTTATCTTCACTGTAGGACGAAGGAGCCTTTTTGAGCGATCTCCAGTTACCTATATGTCTTGTGCCAGCTGACACCCATCTATACGCCCGCAAAATTCACTAATCTCATCACACTCCCTAACCCTCTGCCGCCCTCAAACGCATTTCCGCTCACTCGACGCCCCATTTTCTAACTCTATAATAGCCCGCCGGTTATCCACCCGATGCATTACGTGGCCTTCCCGACTCCCATTTCTTTCTCTGAATGCCAACTAGAATGTCGGCTACCCACATTTGCTCTCCGATCCACATCGCTTTTTTTCCTGTTTCTTAACGTTACGCTCATCATTTGCGCTCGCTATTAAGCATTCTTTTCCATTCTATCGCTCGCTGCGCAGAGCTTTGCTTTGGTTTCTTTCTTTGTTATCCGCCAAGATTCGACTCCACAGAATGCAATATTGCAGAATGCAGTGTTCTCTTCAGCGTCATTGGAAACCTACCGTTTATGATTTGAGAATCGCTACTATGTACAAGAACAGTGGAAGAATGCAGACATTATGCTAATGCACAAGAAGGGAGACGTTAAATAATTTAACAATATAGGCCCATTTGCTTGCTTTCAGTATTGTATGAAAGATTCACCAAGGTAATTTCCAATGGAATAAGGGCAACGCTTGATTTCAGTCAACCAACAGAACAGGCTGACTTCAGGAAGGGATATTCTATACAGCGGATCACATCCATGTCATCAATCAAATAATCGACAAACCTGCAGAGTACAATCAACCCCTCTATATGGCTTTCATAGATTATGAAAAGGCATTTCATTCAGTAGAGATACCAGCAGTCATAGAGGCATTACGTAATCAAGGAATACAGGAGGCATACGTTAATATCTTCAGAAATACCTACAGAGGTTCCACAGCTACCTTGCTTCTCCGCAAGAAAAGTAGAAAGTTATCTATCATGAAAGGGGTCAGGCAAGGAGACACAATCTCTCCAATGCTATTCACGGCATACTTGAAAGAACTATTTAAGCTATTAAACTGGGAAGGCCTAGGAGTGAGGATCAACGGCGGCGATCTCAGCAACCTTCTGTTTGCAGATGACATTGTCCTGTTCAGCAACACTGGGGACGAATTACAACAAATGATTGAGGACCTTAACAGACGGTGTGTAAGAGTGGGGTTGAATATTAGTATGCACAAAGAAATATAATGTTTAATAGCCGGGCAAGGGCGCAAGGGTTCAGGATCGCCAGTCAGCCTCTATAGAGTCGGTGAATGACTACGTTTATCTACGTCAATTACTCACAGGGGACCCTGATACTGATAAGAAAATTTACAAAAGAATAACAATGTGTTGGAGTGCATACGGCAGGCACTGCCAGATCCTGACTGGGAGATTACCACTATCATTCAAAAGAAAGGTGTACAATTGCTGCATTCTACCGGTGCTAACATATGGGGCAGAAACTTGAAGGTTGACAAAGAAGCTCGAGAACAACTTAAAGGACAGCACAAAGTGCAATTGAACGAAAAATATTAGGCGTAACGTTAAGTAACACGAAGAGAGCGGTGTAAAACAGAGAGCAAATGGGGATAGCCAATATTCTAAATGACATTAAGAGAAAAAAATGGAGCTAGGCAGGCCATGTCATACGTAGGATGGAAAACCGGTGGACCATTAGAGTTCCAGAATGGCCAAGAGAAGGGAAGCGCTGTCGAAGACGGCAGAAAACTAGATGGGGTGATGAAATTAGGAAATTTGCGGGTGCAAGTTGGAATCGGTTGGCACATGACAGGGGTAATTAGAGATCGCAGTGGACGTAAAGATGATGATGATGATGACTATGTGCATTCCAATCCATATTGCATTCCAACTCTCTCTCTCTCTCTCTCTCGATATATATATATATATATATATATATATATATATATATATATATATATATATATATATATATATATATATATTCATGAAGGTGCGTTTTTTCCCACAGACATGCTGTTGAAGAGCGCAACGGAATTAAAGTCACCGCTGGCACTCTTCAGAATAGTCTTGCTCCTTTAAATCGACTCCCCGTGCATAATTACCACGACTTGGGGCCCTATAACGTAAAACTATTCCAAACGCCTGTCGTGAAATGTATACGTAACCGCCGACGCAAGCGTCGAGCGGTGACCCGCCGCGTTGTCTGAACAGCCGATTCAAACGCTCTCCTCGCTTATAGGAGGTCACTTTTGTTTGCTTTACGAACGAATAACATTGTCTGCATAGAAGGTTTTTTCTTATCGAATTGGCTGACGAGAGGCGGGCAGCGCGCTCAAGTGGAGAAGGTTTCGATGGGGTCGAGCCAGTGCAGTGAAAATAGATGCCCGGGTGAGGAGGGTGGTGCCGACGTCTGCGATTGGTCCGCTACACCTTACTTAGCTAGCAGTGGCTGGTCGAAAATCGCGGCGGCGTGCGACGGACAGTGACAAAATCCGCTAAAATGGATCCTCAGCAAAGAAGAGTTGGCATAGCGATGTCACGTACGTGCCGAAGGGGCTCGGTAACGCGATATTGCCACACAAGAAGTTTAATTATACGCAAATAAATCAATGTTCTCCGGCAGGTGCGAGTAGCCATTGCTTGAGCGATCCGGGGGCAGCCATCTTTTATTCCTTTCGGAACGGGGCAGTCTCCGGCTATTCAGAAAAAAAAATTGTTCGGCACGTTAATGCATCGTTAACGCGTGCACGTCACTTTGACGCGGTGAATTTTTGCAGTTTTGCGACGTCGTGTGACAGATAGGCGAAGTGGACGCGGCCCGAAAACCTTTGACCAAGAGGGCTAATGGAAAAAAAAAAAGTCGTATCAGAAATATTTTTTTTTGCCTAATCATGCATAATCAGCGTGTACGTGTCATATCAGATGGGGAGCTATCGCGGTTTTCGTGATGTCGCGTGACAGACAGGCGAAGTGGGGGGTGGCGCGGAAATGTTTTGACCAATAGTGAAGTGCTGATTGCAGAATTGGAATAGAAAAGTTTGGAATAGTTTTACGTTATAGCGCCAATGCTTTGAAAATGCTCGTCAAACATACAGCTTCTCCGTTCGCCTAATTTGTTTCAAAATCAAATAGCCTAGCAATTTTAACAACGATGATAAAAGTGTCGCCCTGAGCGCTGCATTTTTTCTCCCCTTAACAGTATGGGAAGATAACTGAAGAAAGAAGGAAGAAAATTTGAAGAAAAAAATTCAGTATTTGTTGTGGTGGTGCCAGCCGCGTCTGCTATGGTATAGAGAAAAGAGAGACCGAGAAGTGTATATGAAAGGCAGGGAGGTTAACCGAGACTGAAGCCGGTTGGCTATACCCTGTACTGGGAGAAAAGGGAGGAAACTATTAAGGACAGAAAGTCGAGGTATGATAGCGCGGTGCTGTAGCTACGGGCAGTTAGCGCGCTTTAGAGAGCCTTTCAGTAGCACAAGTCGTATCTTCAAGTCATTCCCTTGTTGTGCCGGGAGTATCCTCTAAATAACGTGGCAGCTGTCGCTAATCGTCGAGAACAACGCGCCAATCACAGGCCACCCTAATGTGAAATAAGCTTGCTCTCTTTGCAAGAACCATACGCGCATATCGTGCATAGTCTTATACGGCTTCCCAACTCCCGCCCTCAGGTGCTGCTGGAACACCGCCCCCATCGCCCGTCGGCCCATAAAGCGGTGAAGGCGCTTTTGTGTTTCTTAAGGACGACGGGTTTGTGCGACCATCTGTGACTATTAATGCAATTTCTGTAAGACCACACGCGTCAGCGAACTTACCGCAATTTCCTTCTTTCCTTCCCTCCTCTCTCTCCCTGTGATCTTTGTTTTCCCCTTTCCCATTCCCCCGGTGTAGGGTAGCCAACCGGACGTTATTCTGGTTAACATCCCTGCATTCTACTTTTCTCTTTCCTTCCTTTTTTCCCGCCCTCAGTGCACTTGGAAAGTAAACAAATTCGAGTGAGCCGAACTTGCATACCAACCCGCCGTGGTTGCTCAGTGGCTATGGTGTTGGGCTTCTGAGCACGAGTTCGCGGGATCGAATCTCGGCCACGGCGGCCGCATTTCGATGGGGTCGAAACGCGAAAACACCCGTGCACTTAGATTTAGGTGCACGTTAAAGAACCTCAGGTGGTCGAGATTTCCGGAGTCCTTCACTACGGCGTGCCTCATAATCAGAAAGTGGTTTTGGCACGTAAAACCCAATTATAAAAAAAAAAGAAATTGCATACCAGGGAAGATACTTCTGCAAGGCAGAAAAAATAAATAAAAGTTATGGTCACTTTTGCCAGTGATGCAAAGCATGCAGCGGAAAATGCAGCATCCGAGCGCTCCTGTAGATGCGAGCTCGCTGCTTCTTTTTTTTTTTTTTTTTTTTTTTTTTCCTGCGTCGTAGGTGCGTTACACGTCATTCGGTTCGCCGAGGTGGGCGGGTCGCGGCAGGCCGGACGCGCATTTTCTCCGCGCGCGCGCAACCTTGGAGGAGCGCGCGTTTCCGCCAGTTGGGCTCGCGCCATCGCGAAGACATCCACATCGGAAAAGGCGCGCATCGCCTTTCCGCGTCGCGAACGGCGCTCGCGAAGGCTGGCTAGTTGCTATAGTTGAGGCTTCCTGTTGCTTGAACGTACACGCCGTCGCCTTGGTTCTTTATTCTATGCCGTCGCGACCGGCAAGGCACGCGCCGAGCTCGCGGAGCGGACGCAGATGCGCCAAAAGGGGCGCGTCGATCGCATCGCTGCTATGCAGGAGCACGCGGCGGGATGCAGGCTCCGACAATGGGGGGAAAAAAGAAACAAAACATCCACTACGGCGGCGCCGGTAGACGACCGATAGGGTCGGCCGGGAAGTGGAAACTGGAAGCAGCGTGCATGCAGGCCACTCGCTACCTGTGGGCCTGGGTTTGACGTTTTTTTTTTTTTCTTATTAATGTTTCTTTTTGTTAGTCCTTCGCGATGCACGACAAACTTGCGTATATTTAAGCGGAGCGTGGTTGCAGGCAAGTTTCTGTCGTATAGTGATTTGGTCAGTGCGTTAGTGTTCAGGTTAGGTTTGACGTCGGTCTTGTATACCGCGCCCGAACTTTGCGGAGAAATGCGTTGGCGTTCCAGTTACTTGTGTGCTTCAGCGCATGAAACGACGTTTTGTTAACAAATTAACTGGAACGCCATTGCATTTCTCCGCTAAGTCCGGGTATTTATATCTAGAAACTGCTGTCATCTTGAAGATTCGTTCCAAGTGGATCTGCCTTGCGAAATCCACGGCTAGAATTTGTAAATTGCAATATGGACCAAAATGTAATTAGTTAGAACTTAATTACTGAATATTTATTAATTAGTCGATTTATCATCTCAATTTTTTGTGCAAGTATTGACCGCCGCTTCGAGTAGAACAGCTCATGAACTAGAATTGTGATATCTGCCACAGGCAACTTTTAAAGATTTTTGAAAGTGTTTGTTGAAACACCCTGTATATTCCTTTGAGGAAATATTCCAGTTGTTTTGGCTATAATGTTATTGGAGAAGCTGTGCCACTTACAAGGGACCCTGATCATGAGAAGGAACATTACAGAAGAATAAGAATGGGTTGGAGCGCATACGGCAGGCAATATTAAATCGTGATCGGGAAATACCACTGTCGTAGAAAAAGAAAGTGAGCAATCGTTGCATTATACCGGTACTAACATATGGGGCAGCAACTTGGACATTAAAATAGAAGCGTGAAAAAAAGGTAAGGAACGCACGACGAGCGATGGAACGAAAAATGTTAGGCGTAACGTTAAGAGAGTTGAAGAGAACGGCGTTCATCACAGAGCAAACGGGGGTTGTCGATATTCTAGTTGACATTAAGAGAAAGACATGGAGCTGGGCAGGCCATGTAATGCGTAGGGCAGGTAATCGGTGAGCCATTATAGTTACAGAATGGGTGCCAAGGGAATGGAAGCGCTGTCGAGGATGGCAGAAAATTAGGTGGGGTGACGAAATTAGGAAATTTGCAGGCGCAAGACATGGATAATTGCAGATCGCTGGGAGAGGCCTTCGTCCTGCAGTGGACAGAAAAATATGATGACGACGACGACGACGACGACGACGACGACGACGACGACGATGATGATGATGATGATGATGATGATGATGATGATGGGCCTGTTGGCTTGTTGGTCCAAATTCATCACGTCCTTCCGCCTCGCGAACAGGGCGGACGGGATTACGGGACCGTTGCCGTAACGCGAAAGCCGTTTCAAGTATACGTCTCGCTGGTTCCACGGCGTGAGCTTCTCCTTTCATTCGTGACGAACACTTGCGGTTCAGTCCTGGCAACACTTCAACGACGACGTGGTGAGAGAGAAAGAGAGGGGCGGTGTTTTGTCTATCGGAATGCCTCCGGATGAGTCGGCTGTCGCATGCGTAGCGCTTTTCGCACAACGGCCACCGCGCACCACAAGAGCGGAGGACTGTTTGCGAGCGACGAGCGCTGCTGTCCCGCAGTATATACTGCAGTAGCCCTGTATATATGCGCGGCGTCTTGCCCAGGGCAGGAGGGCGGCCCGCTCGGGCGCCCAACTGCGAGCAGCGTCCCGGAACCGAGAGAACGCGGTCCTTTTGTCTCTCCACCAGGGGCCCATTACGCCTCGGTTTCCGGTGTTCGCGCGGACCCCGGCGAAAACGGGCTATGTGCGGCTGAATTCCAGCGCGGAACAACGGGTGCGTCGGGTTGCCCCATCCGGCCAGACAATGCCTGGGAGGATCCCCTGGCGACTGCTTTCCCACGCGGTTCGCGTGCGCACTGCAGTGACGAGGGAGACGGACGCGCCAGCAGAGAGACGGCATAAATCTCGTCGCATGTACTCATGTCAGAGCCGGACGACCCGTTCGCCGATAAGGTGTGCAAAGTACCGCGCTCGCAGGTGTAGCGCTGAATCGACGTGTCAAGTGCCACCTGATAGGTTGCATGGCTGCGGATAGTCGGTATCTCGAGACCTAATTACCTTCTATACTGATCATGGCTGAAAACAATGGCATGCCTTAGTGGGGTTCATCCTCAACAGTTCACCCTCGAGGATGAACTGTTGGCCACCGCTGGCAAATGCGCGAAATTTATCTTTTGCTATCTGTGTGCACGTGGCGATGAGTTATCGATAACGCGAAAGACGTTTGCTGTTTTTCATGTTTGCCTCTACATAGATATGGCACGTGTGTCCAGTGAAGTGCGTTTCTAATTACTCATGGCGAATTCGAAAATCACAATACTTTCCTTTATGTTTTCAAAATGAAGGCGACAACTAGAAACAGAGGGTACCGCTCATTTTTCGCAAAAGTTTCGAGTTTTGGATAAGTCCCCCACCACGTCTACCGCAAGCCCAAGACTGAATTGGGGTTACAGAGTATTCGACAGATCGTAGGCAGTTAATGCGCATGACGTGATGCGTTAGCTGGGTGTCAACAAACCGCGCGGGTTATATTAAACTGTGGCAGTGGATATTCGGCAGCGGATATTTTTCGGTTTTTCGAACCACAGTTCAATTTGCGGCAGCATGTGCTACGACGAACTTTCCGAACTTCTCTTTCAATATCCATACGTGATACCTGAGAACAATCTGTTGCGAGCTTGAGGGAAAACGCACCTTAGGTTGGGAGGGCGAGCAAAAGTACGGCGGACGACAACACAAAATAACCCAGAAAAGTAAGAAACCCAGGCTGTGATGTTTCTTCCTTTTTTTTTTTTCGCTCCTTGTGGTGTTAGTCACTTGTCGGTGTTCCAGGTGAAGGCCGATCTCCTGGTAGAGGTTTATTATTCGCTCTACCGGACATTAGTGCTTCGGAGTGCAGATACCACCTAGCCACACTATACTGCTGGTTTGTAAAGAGAAAAAGAACGCAGAGAGGTTGGCCTAAGCCAGAGTGCCATAGCCTGTTACTTTCCACAAGGGCAGAGAGACAGAAGAAAGGGGAAAGGCAGGGAGGTTAACCAGATGGGAACAGCCGGTTTGCTACCCTACGCTGGGGCGAGAGGGGAGGGGGAGGTAAAGGCGAAAAAGGGGACGTAACGGTGTGATGAAAGATGATGATGACCGAGAAAAGGGATAGGCACAGCGATCGTGCCGGTAAGTGCAATACTATGCTCATCATTCAGGAATATGCATCCAAAGAGATAATCCAAAAGTCCACATAGTTCTAGATCTTCTCTGAATGCATGTATACATCTCCGCAACAGTAACACGTTCACTTCAGTGCACTGAACGGTATCGCTGAACAGTGCACTGAACAGCGTCGTTCATCGGGACAGTTGGCCAGAAAAAAAAAAAAAGCCACCGTTCCTTATGCCGCTGCTTTGCGCACAAAGCGACGAAGAGATGCGACCAAAATCACGGGGTACCACTCTGGTGAAAGACCTGATGCAGTGCACAGGCGGTAGATGATGCCAGCCATAATTCAGGCAAGTCCTTTTTAGGGGATCGTTGATGCGCGAAACGTAAATGCACATTCTAAATGTAAACAAATGGCGTGCTGGAAACTCCTCTGTCCAGGAGTAACTGCATGCTTGTCCATTTCTGGCAGTTCTCATACTCCCCGACAGAACACGTTTACCCTGCTTCCGCCAAATCGGAGTGAGCGTATACTTTATTGGAATGTAGGAGAACTTTCGGAAATGCATTTAACACGCGACCAGTGGTACGTTACCTCCACGGAATGAGTTGCCAACGCTCCCTTTGGTCTCCTTTTTGGAGTGCACGAGAAGTGCACCGCAAGGCATACTACATGATTGATGGAGAAGGAGGCCACGCGATCAGCAGTCCGATTCATTTCGCGCATTTGTTGCTATTAGCTCGAGCGTTCCGAAGTCGCCGTTATCGCCAAGATCGGCAAATGCTCGTTGCGGACGGTAGGAGCGAAATAAAAGTATTCTTGCACAGAATCGACGCTGATATTCGCAAGAAATCTGTTAAAACGCAAACGATATTCCTACCTCGCTTGCTTGGGCTCATGCAGTAATCACCGCAAACGTAGTTACAAGAAGAGGGAGAAGGAAGGATTGGCAGAGAGTTTAACCAGATGCACGTCCGCTTTGCTCTGCATTGGGAGAGGGGATAAAGGGGCGAAAAGAGAGAAAGCAGAGAGGAAAACAGTATTAGCTGCGCGCAAACGTAAAGGTGCACACGGAGTGTATAGGCAGTCACAGAAAATTGGAAGAATCAGGAACTGCAGTTGCAAAAGAACATAATAATAATAATAATAATAATAATAATAATAATAATAATAATAATAATAATAATAATAATAATAATAATAATAATAATAATAATAATAATAATAATAATAATAATAACGAACTTAATAAATTAACAGAAATCAAGAAGATGTCTATATGGTTAGTATGAAGCTGGAGAATAACGCTCCTTCGACCATACCCACAACACGATACGATAACCGCCTTCTACGAGTTATAGATGCCACTGTAAGCCTGCAAATAACATTAATTTGGAGCGCTAGCAACGAGCTCCACCTCACTGTTATCGCTTCGGGACGTTGGCGGTGCCAGCGCCACGCTGGTATCAGTTGTCAACAAGCACCCGGCGTTTGTCCGCGCTCCCCCCGCTCTTCCTCCGGCTTTTTGTCACAATATCGCTGAACAAAGGCGCAACAAAGGTGCGCAAGTGTACGCGCCTTCAGCAGACGCCACGGTTCTAAGAGGGAATGTGGTTCCATCCTGAGTCGTTGCTGAGTGGAAACAATCGCGCCAAGAGAAAAAAAAATATTAGAGAAGGATTCGTGTCGTTGCGACGCTTCCTTCTGGATGTCTATAACGATAAGATTGTTTTACCAAATGCTAAACGTCTTTGTTGCAAGCATTGGCGTAGCAAGGGGGAGGGCGAAATCCCCCCCCCCCACGACATTTTCTGACTGACCCACCCCTTCCCCTTCCCAACGGAATAGAAAGTTTCAGGAGGTGGGCTCCGAAAGAGCGACATGGATGCAAGGCGGTGCCTAGTGGTGCTCAGAAGGGGGGGAGGGGGTCGCCATAGCGTCAATCCCTTCTCGCTTGCTCAGAACATTGCGGCCCCGCTGATGGCGCGCCTCTACCTCATCCCGGATTCCGTTAACCGTAAGTGCTGAGGGGGGATCAGCGCTAAAAAATTCCACACACAGATAAAATGGGGCGAGCACGTGAATAAAACTTGGGGGAATTGTTGCTCCCTATTAGGCCTTCGTGTCGTCGAAGAACTTCTCATTTCTGGTACTTGAGCCGAATCGTCGACCACGCTGCGCGTAAGAAAAGCATTTCGAAAATAATGCGACTTGCTTGTCTAGAATACGCATAATAAGCACCTCCCCCTTTTTTTTCTTTTTTTCCTTTCCCTTGTCTCTGACTTTCATTATGTTAATAAACTTGAGAAAAATTTGCTGTTAGGTTAGTTTGTACACGCTGTGAGTAATGAAAACAGGACAAAAAGGCCTACAGAACGCTGATTTGCGCACGGCAAAGTAGCATGTCAAGGACGAGGGTACCGGGCTAGGGAAGCTAAGAAACCGCCACAACGAGAAGGTGGGAGGGCAAGTAGGTGAACGGCCTCGAAGTTTGTGCAGAAACAAAACTATAGGAATGTTAGCGGCCGCCACGCCGTTAACAAACCGGTGAATGTTGAAGTGTGTGACAGTGACTAACGGAAAATAATTTTAAAAAGGGAAGTGGGGCGATGGATACGAGGAAGGGGATGGGGGCCGCGCATAGAAGGCGTCAAGAACGACGTTGGCGAATAATTATGGACATATATATACAGGGAGAGCGTCTCGTCACCGGGCGTGACGCTGCTTCGGGCGTTCCCCACGTGCTGCTTGCTGCGGAGAGCCCATCCAGCAAAACGCCTTGGCAATTTTCAGAATAGACGGGTGCCAGGAGACACGACGCTGTCAAATCTCTCGGAGCTACTGGCCCTTGTTTTACTGCGCACTACGTATGCCATGAATTTTAACGAAGGCTTCTAAAGGGGAAGCAGCCCTGCTTCGGACTGTCTGCCTCATCAGTTCCCGAGTGTGGCCAAATAACGATATGCGTCGCGTGATGACTGCAATACCATGGTCTCAAGTTACTTCCAAACATGTCCTCAAACAAGTCGCACAGTAGGCCACCGAAAGTGAGTGAAACTTGCACCATATGATGCTATCGAAGTTCTAGCGCAAAGCTTCGTTCCTGTACTTTTTTAATCTAGAATAATATAGCATGCCCACAACGCCGAAAGCGCGATTCAGTGACAGGAAACTTGCGGAATAGTACCCGCCGTCTCCCGTACGTAGCCGTGGCCGTACCACTCGCTAGATCTGGCTGGAAAACAACGGTGATCTCCACTGTTACCTGTGCTGCAACAAGTCTGGCCTGCAAACGAGAAGACACGATAGTGCGCTGTCTTGTGTTATGGCCCCGTTTGTAACGGTGTTCGCTTTTCCAAGTCATGTACCAGCTAGGTCATCGACATACGTTATATATATATGCATCAATTCGTAAACGAAATTTTCGTTTTTTTCTATGCTCATTTTTAACTATAGCGTAAGGATGATAGCATAACTGGATGCAAAGCGACTGCACGCAATGAAAAACTTTTGTCGGAGGTTAAGTAAAGTGTTGTTTCGACAACGCAAAAAACGTGCGTCCTCGTCAGAGCTTCTAAACTTTCTTATTTTATAATTAAGTTAATTAATTAATTTAAAAACAAATAGCACCGTCTTCAGTGCTGTTACGCGTCCCATCGGGTGGGCGAGACGAGGTCGTGATGTCGGTCGCGGTGATGGAAAGCTGCCGCTGCTTCCGCGCATGGCTTCCAGAACTTGATGGATGAAACACCGTGCATCGGGCTGTCACGGCGGCTCTACGCACGGCCAGACGTGCTGTCTCTGCTGTTGCTGTTTGATTTTTGCATCAGTTGAACAAAGCAAAAGCGGATGCGACTTCCTGTTGCATCGAAGAGGGATCGTTGCCGCGCAGCTTGGGTGGCGGAAAAGAAGTTAGAAGAAAGCAAGTGGAGCTGCGCTTGCATATAGGGCGTGTTTCCTTTGCTCATGGTAATATATATATATATATATATATATATATATATATATATATATATATATATATATATATATATATATATATATATATATATATAATATGAGTACATGACTAGAAACAACAAAATGAGTTCAAAAACGAGAAATGCTCCAATGAAAGCTTTGCAGGAGCAAACTTTCTGATCACATTTTTAACCAAAGCCACCCTGTAAGCGTAATACAGAAGGATGTACGTGAGGTCTATTTCTTTACGTGTTATAGCCGCTCAAATCCGCATGTTTTAGTGCTTTCTTGAGCTTGTATTTTGATGTGCACTGCAGCACGTTACAAGGTAAATAATTAAACAACGCTGGAACATAGTATTCGCGCATTCTTTTGCAGTATTTTGTTGCACAACGAGGTATTAGCTAACGCCATTTCGGTCTAAGGCAATGGGGAGTTACGTACGGTATTTTAAAACGATTGTCCCACAAATGTCTCAGCGCTATTATATGGAGTAAAACCGAAGAAAAATATAGCATTGATAATACCTTAAAAAATGTCGGTGTTGCCTTCAAGACACCAGTCATAACTTATAACTTTTAAAAGGGAGCGCATTAGTGAGTGTTTTTTTTTTTTGCGAACGAAGAGCGCAATGGGGGGGGGGGGGCGGGAGGGGGGACCGTAGGCAGTAATCCCGTATGGGACTACACTGTAGCATAACGCATGCGCTGTGGTTTTCCTGACTTACATCGGCACGAGATGACGGATTTTATAGAGTAAGCACAGCACTTATCGAATCCTCTGACAAACTTAAGAAATGTGCCGATTCCAAGAAAGATCGCTGTCAAAACGCAAACCGACATATTTTAAGGATGACGTGTAGTCGATAGGATCGCAAGAACATGGATTACAATGCGAATTATGTAATATTACTTGCCTAGTCAGGTGTGCTCTCTTTAAAGGGCTTCGAAAGCAGACGAGTTGCGTTTTTAATACGTTAATATCGATGAAATTTGTTACGAACCAGTCCATTGCCTTCGTTGCTTCTTCTTGTATAAGAGAGACTGCATCAGAATATTGATTAGCACGAGAAACTAAGAGTGCATTGTCTGCATACTGAATTATTTTAATGGGGACTGCTTTAGACAGATCATTAACGTAAATGTTAAATAGGAGAAGGCTTAATACTGAACATTGTGGAACACCGGCTTTGCTTGGCGAAACGTTGCTGTGAAAGTTTTGAACTGAGACGTAGTGAAACCGGTCCCGGAGAAAATTATGGAGAAGTGACAGAAACAAACCACGCAATGTCATCCGCGAAAGCTTCGTTAACAATAAGTCATGGCAGACACTGTCAAATGCCTTGCTTACGTCAAGAAACAATGCGCACGCTACCTGGTTACCTTCTAAACAGAAATTCAGGAAATCAGAAAAATCATCCAAAAGCGCCTGAGTGCTTTTGCCTTTTATAAAGCCGTATTGCTGCGTTGATAACATGTTGCTATAGTATAAAGGAAGCTATTCATAGTGAGCAGCATATGCTTCTCTAAGGTTTGTGTCATGCAAATTGATATACGGCGACAGTTTTCAACTTTGCCTCGAAATCCTTTATTATAGGGTGGCATAATGATAGGCGTTTTCATTCTGACTGGAATAATGCCGCATGACAAGATGTGATTAATTATTGTTATCAAAAGGGCCTTGATGTAGCTATAGTTTCTTCGGAGCTCAATGACGGAGATGCCATCTGTACCTACGGACTTGTTGAGTTTAAGACTAAAAATAATTGTTTTTAGGCCACAATGAGTCAGAAGCGGCAGATAAGCCAATATCAGGTTACTTGTTTTTAATGTACATGAATCCGGACGTGCTCTGGGAAAACCCAATATTCCTGAAAAGAAATCATTAAAATCATTCTGCTGTACTCTGGCCATCAGATGAAAAGTGGTATAGAAAGTAGTTGTCGTTACGTAGTTTTCTTACCAGCACCTTTGAGGTCATTTATTAGGGACCAGGTTTTACGTACGGCTATCAAACCAGGCATACCTAAGCTTGTTGAGAAAGTGATTACCTTTAGCGAGGCGAATAGCTGCATTAACTTTGTTTCTGCAAAGTTTAAATTTTAAAGGAAGTGTGTTGCAGTTAGGGGCTCGGCGACACAGACTCCAAGGCATATGTTTTCCTTTTATAGCAGCAAGAATTTCTGCTGACATCAAACCATCATTAGCGCTGCGCTGTTTAACTGTTTTAATTCCAGTAGGTTCTCTCCTAAAACATCGAAAAGAGCAACGAATTTTTCATAAATTTCAGGCATGGTTGATATAAAACTGTGCCAATCATATTGTTAGACTACTATCAAACAACCTTGGATCAGTTAGTGACATTTCTTTCTTGGAGGCGCTAGAAGCAATAGTGACACATGGCTGTGCTAGAAAAGTACAAACGTAGTAGTGATCAGGTAGATTTGTTTGCGCTACTGTGTAATAATAACCAGATTACATGACCGAACGTGTATGTGGTTTCCGATCTGTGTGTATTTCTGCGATATTTCCGATCTGTGTGTTCGCAAGGATCTGCTGGGGAGTCTTCGCTTTTCAATAACGCCAATCAGATCGATATGATGCCATACATTGAATTTGGTGTTAGTGGCGTCGATTCTTTGTTACGCCATTCAGATGCAACAAAAGCAATTGGACATGATGGAATACATCCAGTGGTCCTTAAGGACTGTCATAGCATCATTTCTCCGTACTTAACGATCATCTATAAGCTTTCCCTTGAAACAGGCCTCATACCTTAAGATTGGAAAACGGCAAGCGTGACACCCGTTTTTAAATCGGGCCATAGAAAATTCAGAGAAAAGTATAGTTCGATTTCATCGTCGATGTTTTCATCAATATGTTGCAAAATATTCGAGCACATTTTAAATAGTAACGTATTTGAATTCCTTCACTCAGATGCTTTCTTTGCACCTTCCCAGCACGGATTCCGAAAAACGGTTATTCCTGCAACACACAACTAATAAGATTTCAGCATTTCATATCTAAAGCCATGGACAACAATAGTGAAGTAGACGCGGTTTTATTGATTTACAAAAGCTTTCGACACTGTGTCCCATAAGCTTTTAGATATAAAGCTTTCTGCGTTAAAAGTAAACGAAAACGTTCGAACTTGGATACGAAACTACCTAAATGGAAGAACCCAGTCTGTCGTCCTAAACACTTACAAATCTTCACCAATAACTGTGTCTTCGGGCGTTCCCCACGGAAGCGTACTGGGGTCCCTGTCAATTTTAATCTGCATAAACGACATTGTCGAAAATGTTGCGTCACGCATAAAACTATCTGCCAGCGACTGTGTGATATACAGATAAATTACTACTGAATATGAAATAAATACTTTGCAAACGGATTTAAATAAGGTAGCGAACTGGTGTAAAAAAATGGAACATGAATTTAAATATTAAAAAGTGCAGTAGCGTAAATTTTTTAGAAAACTATCCAAACTACAGCACCGCGAAACATCAATGACACGCTTATTGACAATACAAGTATATAGGAGTCTATTTCACCAAATCACTCGATTGGCATAAACATATTGACACTGTCATAGCAAAAGCTGGTAGGATGCTACATTTTATCTTAGAAATTTCAAACAGGTAACGCGAGAAGTTAAGGAAACATTATACTCCTTACCTGTCACGACAATACTTAATTATGCCTCTGTAAAATGGGATCCTTATCAAGATTACCTCTAATAGACTGAAAAAGCTATAGAACCAATCAGTATGGTTTGTTTGTAATAATTACATCACGTACTCTAGCGTTTCAGAAATGAAGGCCACTTTAGGACGTAGGCAGAAGCTTAGGCTCAAATTATTGTGTCGAATATATAGCAGTCAGACAGGTATCAATCGCTACAACTATCTTCTGGAAACATATTGCATATCCTCTCGCTGTGATAAAACAAAAAGAACAAATCGCAATAATAATAATAATATTTGGGGTTTTACGTGCCAAAACCACTTTCTGATTATGAGGCACGCCGTAGTGGAGGACTCCGGAAATTTTGACCACCTGGGGTTCTTTAACGTGCACCTAAATCTAAGCACACGGGTGTTTTCGCATTTCGTCCCCATCGAAATGCGACCGCCGTGGCCGGGATTCGATCCCGCGACCTCGTGCTCAGCAGCCCAACACCATAGCCACTGAGCAACCACGGCGGGTAACAAATCGGAGCTTATAACTGCAGAACAAACGCTTCTTACTACTCTTTATTTCCCAAGTCACTAAGACAATGGAACAGTTTATCAATTACGTAGTGAATGTGTCAAATAACGCACTATTCTATCATAAGCTGTGATATTGCTCCTGTAAAGCTGTACTGTTATCAAAATTCGCAAAGTTCGGTCTATGGCTCATATTGAATACAATGTAGGCCATCTTTACTGTACCTAAACCTGCAGTAAAAAAAAAAAACTGTACATGCTCTCTCTCCTGCAACTTGCTTTTTATTACCTTACGTGTATGTCTTGTTCATATATATATATATATATATATATATATATATATATATATATATATATATATATATATATATCTGTGTGTGTGTGTATTTTATCGGGTAAGGTTGGCCTACGTTGTATTCATCATCTTCTTCAGCTTATTTTAAGACCACTGCAGGACGAAGGCTTCTCCCTGCGATCTCCAATTACCCCTGTCCTGCGCCAACCGATTCCAGCTTGTGCCTGCGAATTTCTTAATTCCATCACGTCACCTAGTCTTCTGCCGTTCTCGACTGCGTTTGCCTTCTATTGGCACTCATTCTGTAACCCTAATGGTGCACCGGCTATCTAACCTACGTATTACATGACCTGCCCAGCTCCATTTCTTTCTCTTAATGTCAATAAGAATATCGGCTATCCCCGTTTGCTCTCTGATCCACACGGCTTTCTTCCTGTATCTTAACGTTACGCCTATAATTTTTCGTTCCATCCCTCTTTGTGCGGTCCTTTTTTTCGAGCCTCTTTGTCGGCCTCCAAGTTTCTCCAAGTTTCTGCCCCATATTTTAGCACCGGTAGAATGCACTGACTGTACACCTTTCTTTTTGGTGATATTGGTAAGCTTCCAGTCAGGATCTGATAATGTCTGCCGTATGCGCTCCAACCCATTTTTATTCTGTAAATTTCCTTCTTATGATCAGGGTCCCCTGTGAGTAATTGACCTAGGTAAACGTATTACTTCGCAGACTGTAGAGGCTGACTGGCGATCCTGAACTCTTGTTCCCTTGCCAGGCTATAGATCATTATCTTTCTTTCTGCATATTAATATTCAACCCCACTCTTACACTCTCTCTGTTAAGGTCCTCAATCATTTGTTGTAACTCGTCCCCAGTGTTGCTGAGCAGGACAATGTCATCTGCAAACCGAAGGATGCTAAGAAATTCTCCGTTGATCTTTACTCCTAAGCCGTCCCAATTTAATAGCGTGAAAAGTTCTTGCATGCATGTGGTTAATAGCATTGGAGAGATTGTAAATCCTTGTCTGACGCCTTCCTTCGTAGGTATCTTCCTATACTTTTCTTACGGGGAATTAAGGTAGCTGTCAAATCTTTGTAGACATTTTCCAAGATATTTACGTAAGTGGCCTGTATTGCTTGATTACGTAATGCCTCTATGACTGCTGGTATCTCTACTGAATCAAATGCCTTTTCGTAATCTATGAAAGCCATATAGAGAGTCTGATCGTACTCTGTAGATTTCTCAATTACCTGATTGATTGCATGGATGTAATCCATTGTACAGTATCCCTTCTTGAAGCCAGCCAGTTCCCTTGATTGATTGAAGTCAAGTGTTGCCCCTATTCTATTAGAAATTATCTTGGTGAATATTTTACACAATACTGGAATTAAGCTAATGGTCCTATAATTTTTCCGTTCTTTGACGTTTCCCTTTTTGTGGATTAGTATAATGCTGACATTCTTCCAATTCTCTGGGACCCTTGAAGTCGTGAGACATTTCGTATGAAGGGTCGCAAGCTTTTCAAGCATGATGTCTCTTCCATCTTTGATTAAATAAACTGTTACTCCATCTTCTCCTACCGCTTTTCCCCATTTCATGTATTTTAAGGCCTGTCTGACCTCATCGCTAGTTATAGGAGGAGTTTCTGTCTCCTGTTCATTACTGTTTCTAATGGAGGTATCGTGACTGCTTCGGGTTCTCTACAGGTCAGTATAGAATTCTTCCCCTGCTTTTACTATATCTTCGAAATTGCTGATGATATTACCCTGCTTATCTTTCAGTGCATACATCTTGGCTTGTCCTATGCCAAGTTTTCTTCTCGCCGATTTTATGCTGCGTCCATTTTTTACTGCTTCCTCAGTCTTTCTTACATTATAATTTCGAATACCTCTTACTTTCTCTTTGTTGATCTGTTTTGACAGTTCCGCGAATTCTACCTAGTCTCTTGAGTTGGACACTTTCATCATTTGTCGTTTCTTTATTAGGTCATTCGTTGCTTGGGAGAGCTTACCTACTTGTTGCCTTGGTATGTTACCTCCCACTTCAAATGCTGCTTCTGAAGCCAACCGTTACGGTTTCATTCATCAGCTCTATGTCATCTTCATCTTGCTGTTCTAAGGCCGCATATTTGTTTGCAAGTACCAGCCTGAATTGGTCTGCTTTTATCCTTACGGCTTCTAGGTTGGCCTGTTTCTTCTTGACCAATTTTACTCTTTCTCTCTTCAAATTGAGGTGAATCCTAGATCTCGCTATCCTATGATCACTGCACTTTACCTACCTAACACTTCTACATCCTGAACTATGATGGGATCGGCAGAAAGCATGGAATCAATTTCATTCCTTGTTTCACCATTAGGGCGTTTCCAGGTCCACTTCTTGTTGCTACGCTTTCTGAAGAGGGTGTTCATTATACGCAGCTTATTCCTTTCCACGAATCCTACCAACATCTCTCCTCTAGTGTTTCTAGAATCGACGCTTTAGTTGCCAATTGCTTGTTCACCAGCCTGCTTTTTCAAAAGGAGCCATAGACAGAACTTTGCAAATTTCGATAACAGTAACTCAGCCTCAACGACCCAAATACGAGAAAACACTTTATGATCTGTGACGTCACTGACGAAGCCACGCAGGTGTTCCGGCGCACGCAGTTCGAAAAAAATGGAAGTTCGGCTTTCATTTTCTCTTCCAGCAATCGACCACTTGCCACAGAAAATAATTAAAATTGAGTTTTGAAAGACACTTTGCCAGTATAAACTGATTTAATGTTACTCTTTAGTGGTCCCTTTAAGCTTCGCAATTAAAGCTGTTCTTAATACCCTGCGTATAAGCACATCCGCATACTTATCAAATTTCCTTATTTTCGCAGCGAAAATAACAAATAAAAGCGATGAGAGGGAAAAGGGTCCTTCGGCATGTTGTGCAGCACTGCATCGGTGGGTTAGGTGCGTTGGGTTGTCCTGGACGCCAATATATATCTGAAAGCAACTGCGAAACTGCGAAACTAAGATGAATTGGCGCAGACACGGGCACAGGAATCAAGTGCCGCGCCGTTTTGGGTGCATATGCGAGCAAAACAATCTGCTGCCAGATTCAATCGTTCAGGCGCATCACACTTTCTCCCGCTTCCTCGCGGGCACCTCCTTCGAGGAGATGCCACAGGACCGGTCACTACCGTGCACATGCGCGCTCTGTGTGCGCAGGCAGCGCGAACTGTGCCGCTCCGATCGGGCCGGCCCTCGACATACCGTGCCCAGCGGAAGCACCAAAGGTTGGCTCCCCTCGGATGCAATAAAGAAACGAGTCGCGAGGTGCGGTGCATGTGGAGTACCCTCGGCGAGCTGCTGGGGGAATCCAAAATCGGCGCTCCAGCAGCTGCGCATGCGTCGTGACCGGCGTGACCTTGCGCCTGGCGCGCCGCACGGCGGACGCGTGGTCCGCCGCGACCCAATCTCTCGGCGGCGTCCGGGCAGCCGACAAGCATCGCCGCCGACACGGGTCCCAGTTTGAAAGTTGCCCGGCAGCTCCTCCGCGAGCGTGTTCTCCTGACCGTTGCTCCTCTTCGCCGTGTTGCGTTCGGCGGGCGCGCGTAGCAGGCGCTTTTTCCTCGCGCGTGCGCTGTGTGTGCGCCGAACGCTGTGTTTGTTTTCTTCGACCGCTGTTGGCGCGAACCCCGGACCGACAAAGTCCCTCAGCAGGCCAGCCCGCGGGTGCGGGGTGGCGAAGTATGGTTCTGTGCGGCGGACATGTGGCAGACGATGACGCCCGCAGGTTGCTGCGCAGCACCGAGCAGCTCAACCAACAGAAGCAAGGCAGTGAGTATACACCGAATCAGAGGGAAGGTGTGTGTGCGTAGGCGCGCTCGGGTATTCCGTCGACTGCACGGCCGCCGGACCCATCCGTTGCCTCCGGCGCGCGCGTGTGGTCGCCGCGCACGTGGGAGCTTCGGCGGCGAAGTGGCCTTGTAGGAGCGACGTCTGCTTGCCAGCGTCGCGCAAGCGTGTTGCTTCATGTCTGTTCCGACGCACTAGTAATTATAGACACTTCGAGAGCCTGGGAAGAATGAGTGCATTGAGGGAATGAGGGAAGAATGAGTTGACGGCAGATTGAGGGCTGCGAGTGCTGCGTTTCTGAAATGCGACGCGAAATACGAGGCAGCAATTGGTAAGATGTATAGCTAGCCGAGGTATTTAATTACGTATGGTAGTCATAGGACCTGGTGCTCTTGGAATATGAAGGTATAATTCGTCTAATTCAGAACCACCTGTTTGATAACTGCTCGTTATTTTCTCCGCTAAAAGGCGGGAGAGCACGACTATATTAGTAGGTACATAGGGGATTATTCATGGATGGTGACTGGAGCTCCTCAAAACACCGTGTTTTTTTTTTTTTTAATACTGCGGTCGCTTGAAAATTCGCGAGAGCAAGGGGGGTATTCTGCAAGTGTCCACCTAGTAGACATCTGCATTTTGTCTGCTGCTGAAGTGCTGATTGACTGGGGGCGCCTGCCTCCTTCTGACGTGTACCACAGCCCAACCAATCAGAAAATTATCAGCAAACGAAATGGGTATGTCCACAAGGTGGAAACTTACAGAATCGCCCCCCCCCCCCCCCAAAAAAAAAAGAAGAAAAATGCTCCGTGCAAACAAGACACGACACTTTCATCGCCTACGACATAAGGAACACTATTAAGACTGTGTGAATATTCGAATGTGTGAATATTCGAAAAACTCGAATAACGAATCGAATATCTGTCTTAATTCGACTCCGTATTCGCATCGAATAGTCAGGATTCGCAAATACGAATATTTTCCGCATAGTTTTCGAGTAGTTTAAATCCTCAAGTGCGCACGAGAAAACAAAATTGGAGAAAAAGTGCGATAACTTTTATCCCTGTGGCCATATAGTAGACACAGAACACGAAAAATTACGTAGTGGAGCACGCTATCTCCCTCAGTGAGCCGGATGTATCATTCTAAACCGCGATTATTTGCACTCTACGAAGAGTCCCGGGTATATGCGAACAAACTTCTTATTTGTTCTGAATGATCCATCTGGATTTATAGTCAACAACGATTCATAACGTGCAATGTTATGGCAAAAACTTGCTAACATTGCGAATACTATATGATATGAACATCGTTTTAGATTAATCGTAAGAGCGTTTTTTTATTATTATTATTATGAAGGTATTCGATTCGATTCTGGCACTATTGGATTCGTATTTGAGTCATTCTCAAAAATTACTACTCAAATTTGGTACGCCGCTATAGACACTATGCCTGGGCCAGTTACGCTGTGTACTCATGCTACATTTTCTTCCTTTCTTTCTTCCTTTCTTTCTTTCTTTCTTTCATAAAGGTTGCAGGGACTGGAGAAAAAGTGCAATATAAACAAATATTAAGTACTTTTGTCACCCGAGCGTATATATACAGACCCGCACTTTCATGACTTGGAAAAAAGCTGTCGCTCTGTACGTCAACTGATTCGCATACCAGTCGACCGCACCCCGTCTGCCGCTCTTAAATTTGGAACTAGGGGACGGCGCACTAATATAAAAACAATATCTGCACCATGCCTAGATATTCTATTCCAAAGTGTTACTCTCTTTATATATTTCCTGATAAGGAGTGACGTCTTCTAAACCAGGCGTGATATCCGGCAGAGCAGCTGCGTGTACTGCACGTGGGGTTTGCTTACACGCGCTTGCGATCTTACTTTTGTGCGTGTAGTGCACGGCAGATTTGGGACGCCGGCGGTTTCCTCGCATGCTGCGCTCTTGCAGCTGCGCCGAGCCGCGACAGCCACTTGCGCGCACCATGGAAACGGGAGCGCTTCCACGGGGGCTGCATCTGCTGCGCTGCTGGATTCGCGCGCTGCGTTTATCCTACATTCAGGTTACACTTGGCGAATCGGCAGTCGAGAAAGCTGCCGTATAATTCCGTGCAACATAGCCGTTTCGTTAGCCGCTCCGCTGTGAGGGTAAGAGGCTTACGCGTGATTACGCCGTATGTGTTACGGGATTTGGCGAGCCAGCTGCGTGTACGTGCACTTCAGCATTAAAAAAAACATAATAATAAACAAGGAAAGAAGAATAAAATGCGAGGCAGCTATGTCTCAACGAACTTACGGTGGCGGGAAATTCTGCCGAGCTATCGCTATAGGATCGCGCAGGTATGCGCGACGGTGTATAGTCCTCGTTTTTTATAGCTTCCTGCGTCGGAGGAAACGCCCAGGATGAGCGATTCGGCGCGGGAGGTACGCTGCAAGAAAGATCTATGACGGAAAGCAAAGCTATTCGGCTGCGAATGCGTTAATATGCGAGTGAGCTGCGAAAGTTCGTTGCGGAAGGTCCTAAAAGATATACAATCAAACGCTTTTATAACAAATAACTGGGAACTTGCAATAGCCTTTGTTATACAGGTCGCTTCGTTGTAAAGATCGTGCACCGTACACAATATATAGAGCAGGGTAAGCACGTTCAACGACAACAACAACAACAACGAAAAAATTGTTTAACGTGAATTACAGAGATGCCTATAGTGAAACAGGTCGCTAATTTCTTTTGCACACATCGTCTGACTAAATGTGGGACTGTAGCCGACCTTACTGCACTGAGGTTCGCGGCATGCGCTGCGGCCTAAACCCGGGAAACGCCGCAAGGTAAAACTGCGGACCGTCGAATGCCACCATGGCCTCCCCTGCCGTCGAAAGTGTTGGTTCCTCTATATCATAGTTGCTTCGTTGACAATTCGCGTCCTCTCCGCTCTATATTGATGACTTTGAAGCAGGCACGTACATAAGGGGTGGTCTGGGCGAGCCCCCCCCCCACGAATTTAAGTGGCATACCTCCTCCTCTCCACCCTGCCCCACGCCACCACTCCTCACACACATTCCTAAAGCGCCGCCAAATCAAGCTTGAGACTTGACAGCTATTCGATGGTCAACATTTTGCTGCCTGTTTCACTCCTTTCGGGTGGCCTTATCGGCATCTCCTGGGGTGTGAAGGCCAGTTTTCTCATCAATTCGGTGCCCGCGCGATTAACTTGAGATGCGTTCAGTTGTCACCATCCATCGCAACGGTCACGCGCATCGCTATTCCTTCGTTAGTTCAACCTTCTTCGTTTAGACTCATCCAGGGACCAAGAAAGGGATTTGGCTCGTAATAAGCTGGTCTGTTTGCTCTTGGAACGAGTTGCGGCCCGAGAAAGCGCCAGCTGCGCTTAACTTTTCCTTGTGCCTCATTACTTCCTCGAGGGACGTCTCGCCGCGACGCTGGCGGATCCTCGCGGCCATATACCCATGATATGGGTTAAAAAGGGGGAAAATAAGATCATGCGAAACAGCGTCGGTGGTACCAAACTCTGCAATAACCGTTAAACCCGTAAGCAATATGAATGTCACCCGTTACTTCGTCTGGTTTTTTTCTTAATTGTACAGCACTTTTCGCGCAAATTGGCAACTGGAAATAAGAGTGGCAAGCAGTTGAGAAATTACGCAATCTACTAAGGGGAGAGCCGAGGGAACAGCCAAACAGGAAAGAAAAGCGAAAATTAACAAATTTATCCGTTGTTTCTGAAAGTATTCATGGATCAACACCTTTTCATTTAAAAAGGAAGTAGAGAAAGCGCCGCCGGAAGCGGAGAATGATTCCGTGTGTTTTGAATGACGCTCCTAAAGTTATTAGTCGAGCCGCCTGACGTAGCCACTTCTCTGCTGTGCTTATGTGGGTGTTTTTCTAACCTTCCGCGGTAGGCACAGTACGTCTAGAACCGCAGCGTCCGGCGCTCTACGCGGCTGTACGGGACCGACGGCCACGCATCGTTACGTAACTTCCCAAATAACAATACGAGTCGGTTTTGTCACTTGGTAGAGCAGTGAACGAAGGATTCAAAAGAACTGTGATTGACGGACAAACGTATATTTCTCTATAATTCTTCCAGACCTAATTCAAGAAACGCGACTAAAATCTTCATATTAGACTTCCGCTTGTTTACTTGTTCGTGGAAGTGTTCTTCCTGCGCTTTTTTCCTGCGCGAGTCCATTTGTTGTGTTTTTTTTTTTTTTTGTCAAGTAAATGAGAGGTGCATCTCACAGGCGTACCTGTGAGGTACACCTTATTTCATTTCTCTTTTGCGGGTTTACACGTCTCTATGGCGAACGGTAGGCATTATTCACGTTTGTACTTGTAAAGTACCCCCTCCCCCCCCCCCCCCCCATCATTTTCATAGGAAAGTTACCTTAGGTTGCCCCCCCCCCCCCCCCGAAAAAAAAAATCCTGGGTATGGGCCTGCTTTGAAGACCTCGTCGGTCGGTCTTGACTATCACGTCGTCATTACGGCGACGTATTCGTTAGCCGTCGCGCCCGCGGCTGTATTGCAACAACTAGCACACGTATCCAGCGCTTTCTGGAGCACTGCATCAGGACTGTGATACTCGCTGGCGTCGGCACGTTCCTCAAGGGCGTCGCTGGCGCTGCCGTTAGCGCAGAGCGCAGCTCAGTCTGCAAAGGCCAGTGGCGGCGTTGCTACATATGTGTAGAGTTCGTTGTAAAGCAACAAAACAGTCTTCAAGGTGATGGGTAGGGCGTGGGGGGGGGGGGGGTGGACGTCTAAGTTCCTTCGTTGTAGAAGGAAATTCGTTACACTAGTGTTCGTTTGTAGAGGCGTTCACAAGGCATATGAAAGATAAGAATTCCGCAGGGACTTAAGCATTCCTTCGTTATGCAGGTCATTTCGTTGTAGAGGCGTTAGTTGTGTACAGAGGCCCGCTCTACTGCAATTAATACACAAACCGATTGCCTTTATGCGCGAGCTAAGGCGAACGCCCCCAGATTCTAAACGGAGCGATGTGCACCCATAGTCTTAACTTTGCTGCGTGAACCACAATGCTATAGCCGCTGTAACCCTCTAATGTGTTGGCCAGGATAGGCTGGCGTTATACGACTCAAGCACCGAAGCTATACCGGTAGTTTCACGAAATACGTTCGAAATTCCTTGAAAAATAAGAACGTTAAGACAGTTGAATGATTTCCTCTGGATTACTTTTACCACAGAGGCGTACATTCAAGATGACTGAGTGAAGTAATTAAAGAAGTAATTGTCGAAGAACACGACTGTCTCGCCCGTAGCAAAAACGCCCGTGAGTGACGTGATCGACTGCCCGCGCCTCACCTGTGGGCGAGCATCAAGCGAGAGTCCTTATCAAGCCGAGATCTCGCTCGCTTCACGCTCGCCCGGTTGTGAGGCGCTGTGTAACAGTTACGTCATTCATGGGCGTCTACTATAAGGGCGCGCAACTGTTGCGCTCTTCGGTTGCTCAGTTTCGGTTAAATTCTGCGTAAAACTGGCCGGAATTCATCACGCTGTAAAAAATTAGCAGCGTAAAATTTTTGCATTTTTGAGAACGGTTACGTACCCTTCTGAAGGTGCGCTTCAAGCCTTCCAGTGGGATCAATCGCGTGGTTGTTTTGGCTGGAACGTTAATTAGTGTAAAATACATGATTACTTATCTAATTACTACGTCGACACGTTTTCAAATGCATTCCTCGGTGGTAAAATCAATCCAAAGGAAATCATTCAATTATCTCAGCTTCCCTGTTTTATTTAAGGAACTTCCAAACGTCGTTGCGTGAATTTCGTGAAACACCCGGTACACGACTTCTTGTGCAGTGCCACCCTGCTAGTCTGACCCTTTCTGGCAGCGTGTTCCCACTCAGTTTGCACTGACGGCGTCTGGCAGTGCAGACAACCGGTTGGGCGGTGCGAGGACACGTTGGCCCGAGCTTCGCTGCTTTATATATATATAAGACGCGCAGTGCATGATTAGTAAAACTTTTTGTTTTAATCTATACGTCATAATAATAATAATATTTGGGGTTTTACGTGCCAAAACCACTTTCTGATTATGAGGCACGCCGTAGTGGAGGACTCCGGAAATTTTGACCACCTGGGGTTCTTTAACGTGCACCTAAATCTAAGCACACGGGTGTTTTCGTATTTCGCCCCCATCGAAATGCGGCCGCCGTGGCCGGGATTCGATCCCGCGACCTCGTGCTCAGCAGCCGAACACCATAGCCACTGAGCAACCACGGCGGGTCTATACGTCATCGCGATGTCGATTGTTTAGGAATGTGCGTCGGTTTCTCGGGCGATGCGCGCAGTAACTGCACTTTTACTGCATCTATGTTTTGCTTCTCCCGCAGGGTATAAGCTGAAGCACTTTCTAAAGACCGAGTGCGTCAGGCTTCGAAGTTTGGCTGGCGCTGCGCCAGCGTATGTAACATTTCATTTATTAACCCTGCTTAAAGAAATCATGGGCGGTCACCACATTGCACTCACATAAGGGTGCATTGTCGGGTAATAGTCCGCCCTAGATCCTTCCTACCTAAGCGTCTTGTTTTTTTTTTTTTTCTATCCGAGAGTAGGCATTAATTGTTAACCTCGAGTGCCCTTAATTTGTTTACACAACGCCTTTAAACGCATTTCCATTCCCTTTCTTTCTGCAGTGACAAAGGGTTGCAAAAATATTATGAACCTATGCGCAGATCACTGAGGAAACGCAATGCACCCGTGAAATTATGGCGATTTTTGTGAGGCGAGAAAGGTGCCTTCGAGCGTCGGTTATAAATGGATGTACGTGCGGGCAGCGATCATGCAGGCGTGAGCAAAGCATTGTCTTTCTGTCTTTCTTGGTAGTGGGTTGAAGAGAAATAGCAGTGTAAAGTGAGCTATAGGTCACTGGTTTGGTCGCATCTTGTCCTTTACTGAACGTATTGACGGCGAGGAGTTACGGAGTCGCCACCTATCGGAAGCGCCTCGCTGTCGTAGTATGAGGGATCACGCGGCGCGCTCCTCGTAGGTTTTGCTGTCAGCGCTCACTGAAAACACCACGCACGAGCTCTCCCGGACATTTCTGTAATTGCTTTCGAAACGAGAGAAGTTTTTTACTGTCTAAATAATAATCTTGGGCAAACTGAAAGCACAGAATCGTTTACAGACGCTATCTCGTTACCGAATACGTACAGTGAACGCCACTGCGCGCGGTCGCCGCGATGGAGTCTCCCGAACCGGCTTCTTGCGTGAAAGGTAGGGGAACGCTGAGAGCAAACTATGTGAAATATGTTCTTATAGTGTTTGTATAACCAAACGGAGCGTAATAGAATGAAGCCTCAATGCAGCGATCGCACAGATTCGCAGCGACCGACTGCGCGTCTGCATGCTTGTCCGCACACTGTTTCGCTTTCGCCGCGTGCGCGTTTTCGCACCATGTCATGAGCTTTAGGCCGCAGAATATGACTATTTGACAGTATACAAGCAACCGTTGTTGCGTGGGCGCTATCAGAGCTGCTCAAAAATAATTTCATTGTAGAGACTTCGACGCCTACGGGGACTGTGATGTGCCATCGCGAAGATTCAATCTATTTTTGTTTCTTTCTAAATTCTTGGACGTTTCAATATTATTTCTCGAGTAGCGTCGCACTGTATGTTTATAGGTGTTCTCAGCGTGCGATTTCCCGCTGCTTCTTTTTTGTAATCCAGTGCATTAATTCATAACACAAACATGACCATATGCCCTGCTTTTTTTTAATGTGCTTTTTACCGCTCCCTTTCCACTCCAGTGAACTTGCCAGTATCTATAGCATCGAGAAGTTCATAGACCAAACCGCCATGCCATTAGTCGGGCAGTGGACTCGGGCGAGCGTCTCAGTGCGCGTTTTCCGAACATCGCAGACCCGGCGCCGTAGCAGAAATCTTCCTCGCGTCCGTGCTTGCTGCATACCCGGATTGTAGCCGACGACTGTCTGTCGAATTTATGTTTCGCGAGACAAGCTTCACGCAGCTTCTTGTCCTGCGGCTACATGCGAATAAGGCTGACACCGGGTTCCGTTGCGTACGTCTAGCACTGCGGCATCGAGCAGTGGCCTACCATGTTGCGTAGCCACTTATTCTAGTGCTTTCAAGCGTTGTAAAGGAGACACTCGAAGCGGGAAAATCTCGCCACTAAATGAGGAATTTACGTACGAGGGAATTTAAACTCTCGTTTTCAGCTTGCTTCGGCGCTCCCGAAGCAGCCGACGCGGCCGCTATGTCCACGTGATCCCTAATAGGACGTCACGCCGACGGTGGCGCCAGCTTTTCCAGTGGTGGAGCTCGAGGCCAATAAGGGGTTCCAGCAAGTATGGACGCGAGCACAAGAAAGAAGAAACGGACAGGACAACACTGGACAACGCTGGAATTCCTTATACGTTCACCATGCACCAACTGGCCCAGCAAACCACACTACTAAACTTGTCCATTACTGTTTTCCTGAAAAAAAGAAAGAATTAAAGCGTCTGACATTTTTTTGGTGCACTCGAGGAGAAGTTGATATGGAGACGCACAAGATATGCACGCATTCAAGCTCTAAGAAGCTCCAATGTGTGCCTCTTCATGCATACGCGCGAACGAAGCACAAGGACCGGAAATTGCATGTTTCCAGATCGCGGATATGCACCAATGGCATGTTCGGCAGGTCGTTTCACCGAGCTGTTGGTGTGACGCGAAAGTAGATGTGATTCGCGAATGGCTGCGTTTTCAAGCTTCATTGACACCGCTGAAACTCGCGCCGTGAATTGACTATTCTTTTAGTGCAGCTATTTGTTCTACATGACCAATGTGGCTTTGCGAGAGGGCTCTGTAACAGCCAGAATGCTTCAGCCGAATGCAGGCATATTCGACCGACACAGCGGCGACGCGTTGCGATTGCCGAGGCGGCAGCCTGCATATGTGGGGCTAAATGAAAAGCTGCGGTCGTCATCATCGTGCTTGCGCGGATAGTTTTTCTTCATAACTTCTCTTGCCCTCATCTTTTCTGCTCTCTCTCTCGCACCTCCCCAGTGCAGGGTAGCCAACCGGACAGTTATTCTTGCTACCCTCTCTGCCTTTCACCTCTTAATCTCTCTCTCTATTCACGGCTTCTATTGTGCGCACGACATTTTGAAAGCGCTCCCGCCGCAAGTATACGTCCAACAGGCGGGGTGACCTTTTTCTTCTTCGGTTCAGTTTTGCTCTGGCAGGCCTTGAAGGTAGGTGGCACTCGAGCAATTACTTGGACGAGCATTCGCCGAAACTGGCGAAACGCTCGACCCTGATGGTGTGGTTTAACAACTCGCGACTGGGTTTCCTGAAACACGGCGAAGTATACACACATGGCTGAAGGCTCACTTTGGCTGCGGTTCCTCTTACTATGAACAGAGTCCTTTCATGTTTTTCTGGTCACGAAACTCCGCCGTCACGCTATGGGGGGGGTTCATATGCTGCCCAAAGGTGCCGCGACGCGGCGCCACTGTGCCACAGAGGGCATCGTTCGCGTACCGAAACGCGCGCGCAGTGCGAGGCAAGCTAAGTGATCGGGTGCGTTATATTCATGTGCTGCGCTATTTTTCGAGTGCTGGGCTGTTTGGTTGAAGTGGCGGGGTGGGACAACGATGCCGAACACGTGTTGCGTGCCTGGGTGCCGTTCCGGCTACAAGGGCACGACCGAAAAGGTGTCGTTGTTCTGTTTACCTAATAACAAGGAGCAGCGCGAGAAATGGAAGCGGGCCATACCGCGGCAGGAAAGTGGCGGTTTTAATTTCGAATCGAAGTATACGCGTGTGTGCGCGAAACACTTTGACGCCTCGGACATCGTCACTGCGTACAATTTCAACATCAATGGCGACGACGTGTCCCTGGAGCGTGAGAAGCCGACGCTGAAGACTAACGCCGTTTCAAAGATGCTTTTAACAAACTTCTTGCATTGTGAATGGTGGACCATTTATGACCGGACGCCTCTGTACTATCTGTATTTCGCTCCGCTTGTTTTACATGATAAATAAATGATCGTGCTTGTATTTTGTTTTTGCACCAACACGTTTTATTTCTTTTCTTAATCGAATTATAAAGTTTTTTTTTTCATTTTTCGACCATGATAAGAATATCAGGACCGGTGATTGCAACATTTTAACACATTGTAAATAGTTGCGAATTAAGAACCAAAATACCTAGTCTCGTCGTTTCTGCGTCGAAACCACGAGCAGCGTGAATAAGTGCTGGGCTTACTGACGCTTCTAAACGACTGCTTGCTAAGGCAATTGCCTAATTACAGCTAGTTTCAACTGAACCTAACACTTCAGGTTCGCCTTAATCCGTTGTTAAAAGCCGCACCGAAGACATTTAGTAGCGAAGTTCGTCTTGCATTATCTTATTCAGAAATGGCATCGCTTTGCAAGAAATCTTAAGCGCATGGAGCAGCTCAGTTCGCTTTTCTTTGTCATGAAGTATTCTACGGTAGCAGCCCTTTGCAATAGCAATTTCATTCTTTTGATCTCGTTATAAGATACTGCCCACAGAGTCCTTCTCTGCCACAGTTTAACAGAAACTGAACAGCTGTGCTCGGCGAACAATCTGGCGCTATGCGCAACGGAGAATTGGCGCTTACTCATCTGGTGATAAGTGGGACCACTGGCGTTTTGTTGCGAATGCGCGGTGTTTAATTTAAGGCAAATATTAAAAAGCGGAGCCCACCGAAGCGTTGAGGCGAACGGCGATGAAGAAGAAATCCGGACCGAGACCGCCCGGCCGTGTACAGCGGACGCACTTCGACGGGGGCGAAATGCAAAACACCCATTTATTTAAATTTAGGCGCATTTTAAAGGATCCCAGGTGATCAAAACTAATCCCGAGTCCCCCACTACGGCGTGCCTCATAATCGTATCGCGGTTCTGGCTCTTAAAATTCCAGATCTTTCTTTTTTTCGGTCTGAGACCACCACAAGCTCCATGTTATGAGCGGCTTTTTTTTTTTTTCGTCCCGTGCGCTCATATCATCGCAGAAGACACGCTCAGGCAGTAATTTAATTATATTCAATGTTAAAAATAGTTACGTGAAACTAAAGCGATGGTTGAGGAAGTTGAGAAAGCTAGAATACCGAGGCTGCCCCACACACAACCACAGCGGCAGCGGCGTTCGCATGCCCTCTCATGCACGGTTGCGCCTCTAGCGGCGGGCGCTGGCGCTATATGAAACTGAGGCGGCAGTTTCGTGACCAGAAAAAAACATGGAAGGACTCTGCTATGAACAAGCTGTTCTCCCCCGCTTCGCCCCGTTTTTCTACTCATCTTTCTTTTTCTATCATTTGGGATTGAGCGGGTATTTTCAGGGTGCTACAACATGTTGGTAGTTTCTTTGAGCGAGTTGAAAAATACCGAAGTGATGACGGTGCGACTACACGTCGCACGCGGCCGGTTGTGCTGCAGGCATCGTGGCGGGCATCGATACAGTGCAGCTTTTGCAGCGCACGTATATACAGTGCATGTGCACTCACAGGTGGCCAGCCATAGTTCGCACCTAAGGAAGATGAAAACACGCTGTCTTAGGTTTCTAAAATTGCCGCTCGACTGGCCGCGCGAGGCACTTTGCGTGTATTCATTCGCGGGCTTCTTTCACGCACGGTAGAACACTTTTATGTAGCACGTATTGAGCAACAGAAAGCTGTAGCGGGAGTCTTTCATGTTTCTCTACAGTTTTCTCATTGACACTTTTAATGTAATTATAATATTTCAGAAGTTGATTAATTCGTTAAGACTAATTATGTAATTAAGCTGAATGCAATAAATAATCTGAGCATCTCCAAGCGACGGCAAACAACACTACCTTGTTTATGTCCAGCTACATGGCATTCGCATATTTTTAAAGTTTGACTCAAGTTACGTGGGACACCCTGTAGATCAACCCGTCAGGCATAGAAAGCTCTGTACTAGATATGAGGTTGATGTTGCGCGATGCAGATGAATGGAAGCCACAGGTCGGAGCTCTTTCGGAGTCAGGCAAACGACTTATACTGGAATACTCAGAAGGGCTTTAATTACGCAAGGCTTTATTTGCTTATCATGCAAAGGGGACCTTTCTTACGATTTATAACAGCGTATTTTATGCGTTCGCAGGTCCGAAAGGAACTGTTTTTGTCTTTTCTTTTTCATTGTTGTTGAAATACGATTTACGAAACATTCTTGATTTTCGTCGTACTACAAACATGACACTCACGCGTGTGCAGATAACTAACTAACTAACTAACTAACTAACTAACTAACTAACTAACTAACTAACTAACTAACTAACTAACTAACTAACTAACTAACTAACTAACTAACTAACCAGCTAACTAACTAACTAACTAACTAACTAAATAAATAAATAAATAGTTGAGACAGAAGGCAACATTAAGAAAACACTACAGTAAGTTTTTTTTTTTTTTATTGGTGCTCAAAAAGGCGAGTTTGTTGATATCTGGAGTGTTTCATCGTAAATATTTGTTTTAAAACGGACGGGGGAAAGTAGAGCAGGAAAGCGGTGGTGGTCGGGCACGTGGTCACTTGAGTATTCGTGCAAGCAAATGCGCCGAAGAAAAAAGAAAGAAAGAAAGAAAGAAAGAAAGAAAGAAAGAAAGAAAAGAGGCAGACGAAAGAAACGCGTGAATGGAGAGCGAAAATAAAGAAACGAGGGCGACTGGGGGATGCAAGTACACTCGTCCAACGGGCGGCTCGTATTATTCACTCGCGGCACCTGCATGTATATCGGCGCTTGGGTCGCACGCGGCCGTCCACGGGCGCCCATGAGGCCAGCCCCATTGACGCCGAGGGAAGCGAGAGCGGTTACGCCTGGTCCAAGACGGCGCAGCCACGGCGGCTGTCGGCTGCGTGACAGATATGCGGGGATGCATTTGACTCGCCTCGCCTGTCTCCTTCGCCGTGGCCGCGGGGCACGCTTCGCTCTGCCTTCGCCGATGTTGCCATCGGACAGCGCGTGCAGTGTGTGTGTGTGCCCTGCCTCACCCTGCCGCCCCAGTCGCGCCTCCGCTCACGCGTAGAAAATAGAGGGGTGTGGAACGGCGTTCACCTTGTTCGATTTCGCGCCGCGGTACGACGGGCTCTTTTTGTTGCACGGCATCATGGGCATCCTATTCGAGGCGTCGCACGCGTTTATAGTGGGGCGATGTACCGTCGGCGGCGCCGTCTCATGTTTTCGTCTGGAGAGCGTTATGCTACTCATTATGCATAAGGATGCGGAGAATGCGACTAAGTTACGCTGGCTTCGCAATAATTTCGTTGCTGTGTTAGCGTGAAAGTACGTGTAATGCATAAAATCTCCATAAAAACAATTAGTCAACGCAAACGCCGGGCAGTGAGAGAGAGAGAGAGAGAGAGAGAGAGAGAGAGAGAGAGAGAGGGAGAAAGGAGTACTACTGTTTGCATGGAAGCGATGTGGGCATATCTTCTCAGAAAGGTGACAAGAAAGTTGAGCAACGTGATCTTGTTTTTCAATAAAACAAAGGATGGAATCACAAGGAGCCAGTGAAATCAAAATGACGCAATGCTGCGTAACAAAAAGTTACAAATCCTCGAACCAGGGTATCGAACCGGAATTGTACCGAAAACCGAAAAAAAAAACATTATATTTGCGTGAATCGGAAGTAAACCGGAACTTTGACTCTTCTTTCACTTTAGAACGAAAAGAAAAAGTAATGGTTTTCGATTCACGTTGACCATCTTATCTGGAGCTTTTTTATTCATACATTGCCTGCTCTTGTAGCTCAACCATACTACCTCATTTTTAGGTACACACGATGCAACCTTACTGTGCCGCCTCTGGTTAGGGGTGGATATTACGAAAACTTATGAAATGTCAGACACATCATTGTGTGATTGATGCGAAGAGGCATTCGAACACATATTGTGTTTTTGTACGAAGAATGCTGCGTTCTTCGGACTGTGTTAAACAGGCTAGATTGCAGACCATCGTCAGAGACACAGAGTATTTGAACATGGTCTCAGGCGCCGCAGGATCACAAAGCAAGGCGGGCATTGCTACACTTTATGAATTCGACTGGGCTGTGTGACCGACCGTAGGTGTGATCGGCAGCCCCACGTGTTCGTATACTACTAGTACATTCCTACCTCTCGTTTCTTTCTCTTCATCCCTTAACCCCCTTCCCTCATGTGTAGGGTAGCAAACCGGACGCGGGTCTGGTTGACCTCTCTGCCCTTCCTTTCCCTCCTCCTTCAAACAAGCTTGCTGTCATTTTAGAAGAGTTAGCACCGTTATTGCCGTTCTCACTGTGACCCGTCTGGAGGCAGGCATATGGGCGTTTGAAATTGCCGACAGTCAAATAGTTCTACGATGGTGGGATACCTATTATAGGGTGTCCCGGCTAACTTTAGCCAGAGTTTGAAGATATTCAAATGCCACGTAGCTGGACAGAACAAAGGTAATATTTTTTGCCGTCGCGTGATGATACTCATTTTTTTTTCTTTCTGCCTAATTAGGTAGTTAGCCTTAATTAATCACCGTCTCAAATATTATAATTCGATTAAAAGTGTCAGTGAGAAAATTGTAGAGCAACATGATAAAATCCCGTTACAGCTTTCTGTTCCTCAATACGTGCTACATAAAAGTGTTTTTCCGAGCGTGAAAGAAGCCCACGAATACGCGCAAAATCCGCGAGCGGCCAGTTGCGCGGCAATTTTGCGTTCATTTACGGGCTCTTTCACGCTCGGAAAAACAGTTTTATGTAGCACGTATTGAGGAACAGAAGGTGTAAGGGGATTTTATCATGTTGCTCTACAATTTTCTCATTGACACTTTTCATCTATGTAATATTTGTGAAGTTGAATAATTAATTAAAAATAATTATCTAATTAGGTGGAATGAAAAAAAAATATATGTTTGAGTATCTCCACGCGACGGCAAACAACACTACCTTTGTTCTGTCCAGCTACGTGGCATTTGCATATCTTAAACTCTGGCCAAATTAGCTGCTGCCGCGCTTCCTCACTCTAGCGTTTTGACAGCGAGTTTCCGCGGTCATCGAGTGTGATGTGTTCATGTTTGCTTTTGCGCACGTGGCACTTTGCTTGTGAATTTAGTTAGTGTGCCTATGTTTACAAGCTGGCCGATAGAACTACTATCCTTATTTCGTATAGCTGTCCAGTAATTTGCTATCGCAATTGACGCTTCGCTTTCGGGCGAAACTGCGACTTCTTGGTACTAAATAAATTTGTGTCGCTTTCCTTCACATAATACTTAACTTATGGAAACGAGCGTAAACCTGTTTAAACCGGTTCGAACCGTCATCTTCTCGCTTCGGAGTTGAACCAAAAGTCGACTGTTTTTCTGAACCTTAACGCAAATATAAAGCCCCTTCGCGTTAGATAGAACTCCCAAGCAAGATAACTGAGGCGGCAGGCAATATGTCCTTTTGGTAATTCCTCCCACTTGTAAGTGCTGTCTCTTTCGTAAGTTTTGTTTGTGGTGCTGGTGAAAAGTTTCGTTACCTGATCATGCAAATGTATAACCAGGGGAAAATAACAAATGCGTCCGATCGCTACACAGAAAGCGCTTGCACAGATCTGCGAGGTCATCACTCACTGCCCACCTTGGCACAGTTACACGTAACACGAGTTTGTTCAGAAAAACGTGTAGGTATGCAGCAGTCTTGCGCTTAGCTAGACGCTCTCGCTTGAAGGAGGCGCCGTTTAAGATTTTTTTTTTAATTTCCTGTACAACTGAGCGACTGATCGATTAATTTCCCGATGAATCGACTGCCGCTTTGATCGCGGTTAACTGTTGTTATCTCGTTAATCGGCTCAAAACACTTGGGCTAGCTTAGTCAAGCATATGCTCATTAAAAAAAAATTGCGCGTAGCTATCTGTAGTAAGTTCCCGTGTTGATTGTGCTATTATCCACTGTACAGGGCTGCCCTGGACGTTCTTAGTGGTTGTCCAAGTAGATCTTTAGTTGTGCGCATCCACTTTTACTTTTCACTTGCGTAACACGAACGGCATCTGGTATATAGATAAACGAGGTAAAGCTTTTTCGCTCTGTAGCTTCACAGCATATATATTCGCTATACAACTATCTAATGACAGATGTAGTTTTTGTTGTCCCGGTAAATATTATACGGAAATCAACGTATCTGATTAACTGTTTGATTAATCGGTAAAAAAAAATAGCGATTATTCGGTTCAAACGCATTAATTCGTGCCCAGCCCTAAACATTTATTTTATTGTAGTATTTTTTTAGAAACTCCGAGTGCCATTTATAAACATATCTGTGGGCCTCAGGTTTCTGACGCGGCGCATGTTTGGATCAAGCCAAGGGAATAGAGTCCACGGTTAGCAGTGGAACTCGCATATGAAGAACTGTAGGATAAACGAATATTTGTGCGGTTAACCCAGCCAGCAGTTCTATATATGCGAAGCCACTTATAACGAAGTTTTGCTGCGCGGTTTCCTCTTGGAAAAGCGAATTACAGTAAACCCCTTTGCAACTAGTTTTGGTGGCTGCGAAAACGTCGATGCAATAAACAAAACGCCTACACTTGCGAGTTGTACAAACAGATTACGCTAAATGATAATACTGCAACGAAATATGTATGTCCACCATGGGCGAAGTATGTCGGCTTGTTTTAGAAATCTTCAATTGCCACTCTCATGAGGCACACGTTACATTGGTGAGACTGGAACGTGCCTAAAGACAGGCTAAGAGAACGCCGTGCGCATGTTAGCAGCAGGGCCAGGACATATAGTTGTTCAACGTCGAATGTGTCAGTGTAGCCTGCTTTTTGATTACGCATGTGGCCTACGTCAGCTTAAATCGGAACCTAAAAATATTGGTCTTCGAGGCATTTTGCGCCAAAACGAAAAAAAGAAAAGAAAAGCAGAAAAAGATGATAGCCGCATTAGGCACCGCTTCTGTTGGTATCACGAAGAAAGAAGTGGACGAGAAGAAAGGGGGCTACTCGAGGGGCCGGATAAACCTCTTAATATTTCCCTCGCCCTTTTCCCTTCCCCCAGTGGAGGGTAGCCAACCGGGCTCAGTCCTGGTTAGCCTCCTTGCCTTTCGTTTATGCTTTTGCTCTCTCTTTCTCTCTCTGTCTTGAAATACGATTGTATTCAAGTTTACAATATGAAAATAACAAGATTAAAGCACACACACCCGCGCGCGCGTGCTCACGCACACGCGCACATATGACGCAGCATAGGGCTCCCTTGTGACGTAATAGGCGGCATAAGATAAAGGTTCTCCATACCGCGCGGTCAAGCGGTCTGTCTCGGCCCTTATGCGTTCACTGGGGAGTTGCGCAAAGCGCCAATAGGAATCAGCTCGTAGGAAGAGAAAAAGTGCGACGGCAGCTTCATTTTGCGCCATGCTTTTACGCCACACAGGGGTTGGACAGAGAGCCGCGCTTCGTGGTGCCGCGTGTCAGATGAGGTAAAATGTCAGCTGTGTCGGCTTACATGGTCCCTTCGAAAAGTAAAAACCTGTGACTACACTTCTATAAGGATTCTCTTCAACGTTCCCTTACAATCACACGCCGTAAGGTTTGTTATGAATAAATTAGTAATGTAATTATATAGTTCACTTAATGGATTGCTTTGATTTTTATTGCAAATGACGTCCTCCCGGAGAGATAAGTCATCTTTAGGGACTTGATTTGTGTAAATTTCGTAGGCTTTCTTTTAAAAGGTCCCGGCAGAACCAAACTTGGGTTGACATCTTTGTAAGCGATATAGCGTGCGCATTACGTCAACAGACGCGCTGCAGATTTCAGTGACGAATGTGACCGTCAGCCACCATGGTGGACCTCTCAGAAAAAGCGGCACTTTATTCAGCATAAAACGTGTCTAATCACAATACACGACGTGTTTGGTATTTGTAGAAACACGCCACAGCGCCACACGTAGCTCGAGCGCTGGCTTGCGCGAGCTTTGTTCGTCTATTCACGGGGGCACGCGTTCGCCTAATGGTTAGGCATCGAGCTCCTGTGAGGGCCAGAGTTCGAAACCGGCAATCGGTCATTTTTATTTATTAATCTATTCCTAGTGGCAACTAATGACACCTAGTGTCTCAGGTTGACCGTAAACGGCCAGAAACATACAAACCGCAAAACGTGGAGAACAAAGAAAGAAAGCTTTAAAATATTGTTCGACATAGAAAACGTACGCCCGCTATATTATTTATACACGCGTACAAACACAGCTATAAGCGGACAGGCTCCTTTACATAAACATCCGCTTTCAATCTATAGAAGCCCGATGCTCTATACCTATACTCCATGCCACTGCATACCCCCATGCGCTTTCCGTTTCCACGCGTTCTGCATACAGTCCGCTTTGTCATCGCCTCGAGTGTGTGGTTGTATAATGACGTATAAGGACTCAATGACGTCAGAAGGGTCAAACTGGCACTTCGTCACAGCGTCATAATTATTACCGGTCGGTTTGCAAGCAAATGTCCGTTCAGGACGCGTGTTTAACGCCTATCGCGTGCCCCGTACACTGCTGTTGCCAACAGCCGTCGTCTGGGACCTTCGGGAGGCGTTATTCACCGATCGTACCGACGCGTGAAGCGAGGGCTCGGCTGCAACGCCGCAGCCCTGCGGAGACGGCCAGCGCGTCGCACCTGCATTGCGCCGTCTATTTCCTGAATCGAGGTGGGGTCAACACACGGAGCGCCGGTGACCACATGGTCCCGGGGGCTGCCGTGACGACAGATCGATGGCACAAGGCGCTCCGCTCTTCTCACGGCCTCAGCACGCGAGCGGGCTTTTAATGTGTGGTAGTTAATCGCCATGACAACAACGGCTGCCTTGGAGACAGGTTTGTTTTGGAAACTTGGAAACCGTAGACAGTGTGTAGGTGTCCGTCCACTTTAGAGCGACCTCCACTCACATTTTACTTCATTTGCAAATGTTGCGTGCGCCGTGTTGTATTATGGTCGCAAAAAAAAAAAAAAAGCTTTCCTCATTTAAGCCAATTCATCCGCGATATTTCTCGCGGAAGAGTGCTAGTTTTCTTGCAAACTTAGCCTGTCAAAATCTGTGGCGCAACTTGCGTCTTTAATGACAGACAGTGACTCAGAGACGGCTATTTAAACAGAGAAGCAGAAAAGAAAATCAGCAGACTCGAGCGATTCCTTTGGCGCTGGACTCATTAACAGTGGCGTAGCAACAGGGGGGGCCGGGGGGCCGTGGGCCCCGGGTGCAAGGGGCCAGTTGGGGGGGGGGGGAGTGTCATATACGCCTGAAGACACCCCTCTTTCCTCCGGCTTGACCGGGCGCAAATTGCAAAGAATGCTCCGGTATCCAGTAGCCCGAGCTCATGCACCCGATGCGTTGCGCCGCAGAATTGTCGGCTACAGCTCTATCAACACCCCACGAAATAATTGCACGAATGTGCGGGCTAAAAAATTTAATTCGCGAAATGGTCGCTCAACTACTCGCCTTAGCGGAACGTTTCATGTGGGGTGCGCTCATGCTGTGCGTTCATGCTGGGAGCAGGAGTCGCTAAACATACAGTGCGGCGTTGTAAGGCGTTGGGGCTCTTGGGTCCCTTTTCCGTTCAGAACGCGCAGCGAAGACGAACAAAGACAGCAGCAAGAGGGCGTTCAACCAGCGCGCCCGGCGCTCGCGCTTACGGCGAAGCGTTCGTTGAGAGCGACGTTGCATAAGTGGGGCCGTCAAAAGTCGCGAATGGGATTCTCTGGATCGTCTTCAGACTCGGTTCGGCCGAAGAGTTTGGCGGCGTATGACTCGACAGGCTGTAGTCGCGGGCCCGCCGCGATGTCCGGCTCGCTTTTACTTCCCCTCTCCCGCTCGCTCCGAGAAGCCGCTGCGAAACCTGCCGTTATGTTTCACGCTTTCCTTCTTACCCTCGAAAGTTTCAGAAAACTGTTGTTGTTGTCTGACTTCATGTCACAAGTACAGAGTCTATCAGCTGCACAGAATTTTATAAAAGAAAGGTGAATTTTGTAAGGATATTTCCCGATCGAGATTCTATGAAGTTATGTCTTTTTGTGATTACTAGGAACTCGGTAGCGTGAAAAATATGGCAGATAAGTAATAACCATATCCTTAATAATCCCGTAATTAGTACTTATAGAGGAAGCACTTCAATTCAAGAATTGAGGACTCAAAATCACATTATTAACTCAACAAAAACTTGTTAAACAAAATAGTTTTGGGTGCTACAACGTACAGTACTTTGGCACTGCGGGCGGCGCCCAGTATATGGCAGCACCGAAAGAAATATGAAATAGTGGACCAGTGACGTTGATCCCTTAATCCTCTCCATTGCGAGTGCAGACCAACAGTAGTGCAAGCTTTCGCTGGCACGGGCTTCATCGCGGCCTTTTCTTTCTTTTTTTATGGTGACGCCAAGAATCGACGCGAAGCGTGCTCTATTCTGTTCCGAATCTTGCGGTTGTGCCGCAGCTCGGATAATCACGTTTGTCCGTATAGCAGCAAATGAAAACTAGGCTTTATTGATCAGAATGAAGAGAACTCGTAATTGTTATAGCATTGGCGCCCGCGCAGCGGGGAGGCAGGGAGCGCTTTCTAATAGGGTGGGGAAATCGGCGTCACTGACAAACAATTTAATTTTTGTTTTCGTTCAGGGCTGCCCACAGACAAAATACTGCGTGCCATAGTACCTACGACGATTTTTGTGAAGTTGTTGTTGGGCGAGATATGAATGTCGGGCTTCAATTTTGCAAATGCAATATTGCCGCTAAAATTGGTAATTAAAACTTTATTATAAAGATATTTTTTGTTACTTGTGACGTGAGTCGTATTTTCACGATGCAGCATTTGTATTGGCTGCCAAGCCTTACAGTCTGACAGAAGATGTGCACATGGGCTTATCACGCGTTATCAGTGCAGCACGCTGTGTTATTTGGCGCAGGAAAAAACAGCGTGTATATTTGCTGCATTCGCGATCGCTGGGAAAGAAAGCGAAGGAGAGGGGGACCCGGAGGACGTGCGGAAATTGTTGAACCCGGTAATTGTCGATATCCTCGCCTTCCTCGACTACATAAGGGGGGGGGGGGTGACAGAGGACCTATGGGCCCCGGGTGCCAGACGACCTAGCTACGCCACTGCTCATTAACTGCGACAGCAGTGAGTGAGCGGCAGCCTCTCACGGCGGACACCGTCATCCTAACGTGATAGCGATGCTTGCAAAGTCGTCCCCGTCCGCTGTAGTATCGCCTGTTGTCCTTTCCGACGTGCGTGCACAGACGCCACTATATATACTGTCAGAGTCCGTGTGAGGCACAACAGCTGGCACAAATTACTAAGCGCAAATGTTGTACGATAGCGCAGGGGCCAGCGCGACCCGCTACTCCCGCTCCTATAAGTGATGCCACAGGGACGTGCATTCCCATTCTCCCCCACCCACCAGAGAGAGCTGGGAGGCTGCCCTGCTCGGCTGCTGTACCTTAGAGAGCCAAAGAGCTCTCGTGGCTAGGGCCCGAACCTCCGCGGAGGCCACAGGGGTCCCGGACTATGGGACCCCTCCTAGATTTTGTAAGCAGCCTGATTTTGTAAGAGGCCGGCCCTTAAGGTCGTCTTCAACTCTCTCTGTAAATAAGTGAAATAAATGTTTACCACCACCACCACCACCCCCATTCGAATCCGAGCGCCAGTGGTGGGCAGCTTAATTTAAGCGTGCAAGCGCTTACTTTCCTTCGCGCGTTTGGCGATGTTTGTAACACCCTGCAGTGTTAAAATCACGAAACCGTTGAATATTATGTGCTATTCTAGTAGCAGCTGTCTGTGCTTTAGGGAACACACACACACAATACATTTCTTTTGTTAGACCATGCAGATTTTTCATTGAAAGAAAGCTATAAGCACAGCGAACGTGGCGTTCTTGCAAAGGAGTTTCTAGGCGAGGTTGACATACTTTGCCGCTAATAACGTGATCTTCAGGAGATTGATTAACAAAAATTAATTAGCTTTTTCTTAGTACCTTGGGGGGGGGGGGGTTGTGTAAATCACAAATTTGGAGGCATTCACGTTTTAGTGCACCTCCACTTTTTAAACATCTTGAATATCGCGCCTAATTCTTGATGTTCATCGTCGAATTTCAGAGCTCAATCGAAGCAATATCGAAACCGAGCTTGTCTCGCTGCTACGTCTGATGGGAACGCCCCGTGAAGATGTATGTGATGATGTTTGGATGGCATGCCGCAGCAAATCCAGACACGACACACAGTCGCGCATGCTTGTCGGGGAGAACGTGCCGTGTCAGTATACCTGCCGCGATTGGTCGACACGTTCAGTTTCAAACTGCGCCGTGCATTTCGTCACGGGGCGTTTCCGTTTGATGCGATAGCGGGGCCGCCTTTCCTGCTCCTCCCGGCACGCTCGGTTCCAATATTGCCTGCATTTACCGATAAAATTTGGTTATGAATATCTCGAATTATGTGCGATGCTCGAGAGCTCTGAAAAAAAAAAAAAAGATGATGGTGTATTAAAAAGTGACTGCCTCCAAATCTGCCATTTAAACCACGGCTCCCGAGGCAGGAATTAAACTTTTAATGAGTTGTTCGTTAATTAGTCTTCTGAAGCTCACGTTATTAGCGGAAATGTATGTATGTCTGCCTGACTTATTAGCAACTCATCTGAATAATGCCGCATTCGCTACAGGTATAATATATCTGATAAAAAAGCTTGTCTATGGTCTAAAAGAAAGCACGCTGCATTAACGGAGGTCTCACGTTGCGATTTATTGTTTGATTGCGGGTAATAGATGTGCGCGCTCACTGGCACTATTTTGTCGCTCAAAATGCAATGCTATATATGCCATATGTCGGTTTTCTGTGGCTTGGATTGTCTGGAGTGCAGCGGTAGTGGGTGAAGTTTTTTTTTTTTTCTAGCCCTATGGCGGATTGACGACGACATGATAACGACTACTGTAACACATTCTTCGGACGGGTCTCCGCAGCCTCGAATTATCATCGACTTTCCTTCCTGGACTGAAGCGTATACGTCGAGGAAGTTTGATATCGCGTGATGATAAATACATTGCATTTGACTAAAAATTATATATATATATATATATATATATATATATATATATATATATATATATATATATATATATATATATATATATATATATATATATATATATATATAACAAAACAAATTCTGTTAAAACAAAATAAAAATATAAAAGTGCCAGTCACATAACGTTACCTTGAGGTACCGTTCAACGATAACCACCGGCGCTTAATTCTCGCGCATAAAAACAAAAGAAAGCTAAGCCCAAGCCGCGCATGTGCTAAAATTATAATTGTAACTATATTCGTTAGTGACAGAATGGTTTCTCCTCGCGACAACTGGCTTTCAAGTGGCGAGGCGGACATCACTTTGGGGAAGGTTGCGGCACCGACCCACGCACGCTTGTCGTAAGGAAAAAAAAAAAAAGAAAAAGAAAACCCGAGTACTCTCCAGACAGATGAGTTATGCGCGCTCTCGAAATAAAATGCATCTGAGTGAAAGTGGTTGTTCGAAAAGTTGTTCAAGTGAAAGTGGTTGTTCGAATAGGAAAAAAAAAAAAAAACTAGCTTGAAGTGAACGTGTAATTGATATTAACCGACAAATCAAAGATACCCAAGTTATAGAAACGAGATAATTCGCAAAACTCGAGCCATCACGGCGCGCTCAGATTGCTGGGGAAAAATTGCGAGAGAGAAGGAAAACAGGCGAATTGACGGGTTGACAGCAGCGTGTACGCCGCCTGCTTCTTCTGGGCGTGGCACCGGATCTGACCTTCCAAGTTAACTTCCTGATCGCCTGCCAATATTGGGCTGGTCTTTCCAGTATCCGTGCGCTCGTTCCTGCAGCGTGATTTCCTTTCTCTTTCGCGAGGAGGGCCTATAAGGCATAACACCGATCTTTCACTTTTTTAACGCAAAATCTGGCTGTTTGGTACAACGTCAGGTCACATTGGCCGTTTTCAACTGACATGTGCACTAGCGCAAGTCAGCAGTGCATAACTGTCTTAACTGCGCTATAGAGAACAGTGCACATAGGGAATAGAAAGACCGACTCAGGTGTTTGGCTCCTTCTTTTTAAGTTTCTTTTTCTTTTCGTGTGTATTGTGCGTGTGCATGTTATCATGCAGAGCGGTGCACGAAGCAGGTATGCACACTGAAAAGATCGAATTAAAGAATCAAAGGGTGCATGCATGTCTGTGGCAGGCAGCGCAGCGCTACCAGTTGAGCTGAGTTGCTATACAAGGCGGGCGTCACTTGCACTGCGATTCACAACGTGCAGTGAGACGGGCTAAATAACACATTCGCCTAATTGAACTCTAATTGATATGTCTTTAGAGTAGATGTTGCACTGAACTGCATTTCGTTTCCGCAATGACAGCAATTATAGATGTTAAAACGCAACCGGTAGAATTCTGTGAAATCCCAAGTGCAACATGTAATTTGCAGCTGAAATTTTCACTTCTTAAAAGAAATTTATCCCAGGCAGTGGAATTTGGGAGCTGCCGTAGTCGGCCTTTTTTTAATATTCGCTGAAACTCGGGAGCCCACGGGTCCCACTCCTGCATTTTGCTTTCATCTGGCAGGTAACCAAAACTACTCAAGTAAGCAGCAGGCGTTCCAACGGCTCTGTCACCCAGACCTAAGCGGACCTACAAGCGCCACTTCGGAGCGTTGAGATCGTCGTGCGGCTGTTTTGCAGCAGACATGCCACTCGGCAAGAGCAGAAGCGGGGTGCTTCGGCTTCTCGTCTTTCACATTTCAACACTCCTCCGTTAATGTTTCCTTCTTATTTATTTGTGCGCTTTCTACTATTCCGTCTTGACCGAAAGACGCCGAAAAATATTTGCCAGCAAGAAATTAAAAAAAAAAAAATAAACTGATTAATACCGAAAAAAAAAAGACATCTTTGGCCTCCAAAGGGCGCAGCCGCCTTGCCTAGCAATGTAGAACAACGAACCTCTCGAAATAATCACTCCAGAAAGTGCAGCTCATGCTTGTAACGTTATTGCTCTCTGTCAATCGAGGGATATATAATTTTGGGGGGTCTGAAGAAATGTTCAATGGAGCATTACTCTGTTGTATAGAACTGTACGCTCCACTGAAAGCAACAACTGGTGCCACTGTGAAGTCTTGTGGAAGCGCGATGAAAGATACATTCGACAGAGTGAGAGCGGAGGCGATATAATTTCATTCAGTGTTAGAATCAGGGTGTCAAACCGAAAAAAAAAGAAACCCGGCTCGGTTCGGGTTCGGTTTCGACGCGCTCCGATTTCGTTCCGGTTCAGTTTCGGCTCGAAGATATATTATAGTGCGTCGCGACACTGAACCGGTTCGCGAACCGGTTCGTCACAGTAAGCTTTACCTCGTCCTATGATGGCGACATACTAGACGGCTATCAACTATCGCTATCGCAAGTTTTGTCAGGAGGTGGACGGTATGGCCTCCCTGACCCATTGGTCGCAGTTGAAGTTATCGAATACGAATAATGTAGAAAAACGACCGTCGAATGTCGAATCGAAAACAGAATTCTCACATAAAAAAAAAATGAAATGAAAGGTTACGTAGAGTCGTGTTCGCCAACAAAAGGCTTGTTTACATTATTTGATACATGTGCACCAGATGTGATATAATACGATCGCATCTGGTGCACGATGACTATAAAAGTAATGAAAAATATGAAGGGCTCGTCCCAGATGCATTTAGTGTAGGGTGTAGTGCTCGTTGAAATAACCAAGGGCATACAGCACCGCGCATCGTTTTGAAGGAATCCAAACATGTTGAGCTGGGTCAACTAATAATAACAATAATAATAATCCAATAATCCAAACACGTTGAGCTGGGTCAACTAATAACTTTCTGTCTAAACCGAGACAGCGAATAGGCTGCCTGACGAGACATACGCTTACTCGATGGCTGTTTGTGCTCATGTCTAAATTTTCATAAGTTTTCATAGTTTTCATTTTCCCCCGTAGACTGCAAGAACTGTTGCTGTCCCTCATAATATTCCAATGAAACTATACGAATTTGCCTTGAGTGTGCAGCTTAAACCCGGGCGTTGACAGCATAGATAGCGCGAGCAGCGGCCGCGCAGGTCCGTGCTGTATCCTTTTTTTTTCTTTGTACATTTATGTATGTTTTTCTCAATTTGTTGGAGAGCACGACATTCACATTGTATTACATAAATTACAACTGCAAACTTCTAGTCTGCAGCAAAGAAAGAAGCTAGCAATTGACATCTCGCCCAGTGTGCTGCTTAAAAAAAAAAAAAAAGAAAAGGCAGGGCATTGATCTGAACGCGATGAACGAGGACAGTTTGCGCTAAATACCGCCACGTTATTTCTTGCTCAAGTGCGCGTGGCGCAGAGTCTTGCGCTGAACTGAGCGCGGACGACGAAGTCCAAAACATTGTGCCCCGGAAATATTTGAAAAATCGAGGTGCGTTGCAATCTGCTTGCAAGCTGCAAACGTGCGATCAACCATGGCACGTGTGCCGTGCCAATAAGCGCCGCTGTTGCCGCGTGCTGAGGTGGTGACGGCATCCATGTTAACGACCGCAGCGTTGTTAAAGGAAGCCATATACGGTGATGAACTAGTTGGATTACCTATAGTTTCCCTTCTCGAGGACACCGTCATTCTTGCTCTCCGTGTATCCTGGCGTGTGCGTTTTACGGTTTATCTAGTACAATAGTAGCAAACTGACCTATGACGGCCGAATTGGGAGCTTCAACGGAAACGGTGACTCTGCAGAACTCACTAGACCCAGTTTCGGCAGTGGGACGGAACCGGCATGGACGAGCACGCGAAGCACGTGGCACACGCTGATACGTTCTGCGTTTACTCGTTTTCCCGTGTATAGAATCGACTACAATGTAGGTTACTGGTAAAGGCCGACAAATCTCTATGTATTAGTGGTACCACAACTTTCCTGCGTGATACATCGCAAATTTCTCGCGGAGTAAGATATCAGGTGTACTTCTCAAAAAACGAGAACACCTTTAAAAAAGAAAAAATCAACCGTGAGCTGCGTCGAGTGCGTATTTCCGCGGTGCCGTCAGAACCACGGAAGCGATAGGGCATCGTTATCGCTGTGCTATCGCCTATTCCGAAACAAAAACTGGCGTAATTTTGTTGGAGGTGCGGAAGAAACGCCAGGCTTCTAAAAGGAATTTATTCTTGAAGAAATTTCTTAAGTAAATGTATAGGGAGGGACCGCGCTACAGCCTCCCGCTAAAGCAGTTACGTAATGTTTCTCGAGCTCCCGTACTCGTGTGTGTAGGAAGTGCCTTTTTCCGTATTTTCTTTGTAGAACATTATTTTTTCCCTCTCTTTTATTCTTATAATCACGAACAGTATGGTGGGCGTATGGCTAGACTAAACACTCTACAGTTCTCATTAAAGTCACCCTCTCGTCACCCCTTCGCTTCATAAAGATGGCTTGTGGTTACAATGCGCGGTAATCGAACGGTTTCCTCTGGAAATATGGAGTTGGCGAGAATTAAGTCAACCTTTCTCCGCTCTTGACGCGGATGTCCTATTCCGGCTAGTTCTTCTCAACTGCAATAATTAGAAATAGAGAGAAAAATAAAAGTCTGTTTTTGTCGCCCTGTCATTGCAGACGACGCGCATTTCCGGTTCAGAATCGACGGTATACACAAATGCTAACTGGCCCACAAAGCTTCCGTTTCTTCAGATAGTGAACAGCCATGTATATTCCAAAGTTCTGAGTAGGCGAACAAACTTCTTATTTTTAATGCTCCATTAGCGATTTAAAAAAGAAAAAACGGTGCCTCGCACTGTTGAACCTTGCTAAACTTGTGAATACTACCCAGGATGTGAATACTGTTTTATAATAATAGTGAAAAAGGCAGTTCATTATTCGAAAGCTATTAGATCCGATTCGATTCCGCCACAATTCGATTCGCACTCGATCGCAAAAATTGCTCGGTGTTCCATTCCATGGCTATATACGCCACTGTCACACACCTATAAATTTAAGCGACCAATTCAGAGCACAATTTTTGCTTAACTTTCTTCCCTTTTAAGTTTTTATTGAAAACAGTGAACTCCAACGAATTAGTAGACGACGCTAGTAGTTACGCGACGAAGAGCAGAACGTTGCTGAACCTTACGCTATAGGAATAAATTAATTTGCCTAAAATTATGAATGGCTCCTACGTAGCTAATTTCTATTCATATATAAATGGCTATACGCGCGCGCGCGTATGTGCTCATGCACAACCCTCCGATATGGGCTTACTGAAGCACGCGGCTTCCTGCACGCCCCGGTAAATTTATTCACCCTAATTCATTTCGATGCGATCGTAGCTGATAGCGATGAGATGGTTGCGCTGCCGTCCGGACATTCATCTGTCACGTGCTGAACTGCTGCGACAACCTGCGCTCATGTTCGTCGATACTTGCGAAGCGCAATTCGCGCTCGAAGCAGTGGCAGTGAATTGTTTGTTAATGTGTGAACCTTCTGTAATACGTATTTATGCAGTGTTCATTCAATTCCGAAACGACAGTGATGCGACAGTCATATGACACCGATAAACTACGAAAATATGCTGAGCGAGAAAACAGGAGCGACGCGCGACAGCGTAGCACGGGGGGCGACGAACCTACGGAGCAGCATAAAACGGTCTTAGTTGCCCGAAAGACCCCAATCGTTCCCCCCGTACAGGTGCTCCTGCGATATAATAGCTGTAGAGCACTTTCGTTTTCATACATTCCATTATTCACTTCCCTCCACCTTCCTTTCACCCCCCATATTTTTTTCTTTTCCGGTCTTCCACGTCTCGCCGTAAAAAAAGGAGCGTGTCGTCTTTGTTCCGTCTTCCCCGTCGAGTGAGGCGCGCGCCGCAAACAAACCGCAAAAGAGCATTTGCCGGACTCCATTCGGCCAGCGCACTTTGTTGGCTTACCCCAGAGATGCTTCACCTGAGCGCGCCCAAGACAGGTTTTGCGACTCCGCTTCTGCCGTGTTCGACATACCGGACGTGACGTTGCTGCGCGTCGGACGGAAACGCGACGGGGTACGCATCTCTGGCGTTGGCTCGCGGCGCGCGTTTTACGCGAGCTGCACGGTTCAGTTTTTGTACCTGTAGTCTGTGCAATTGTTTTTGACGTCCGACTCACGATATCTTCGGCTGATCGTTTCCTGGCGCAGCCTGATCTAGCAGCCTCAAAATGGGTGAGTCCTCTGGTCCGATCCGCGCGTCCAGTGTGCCGCTGCCACTGGCAAACGTACGCAGACGGGATCAAGTTGTACCCCGGGGCGGGGCTTTGCTATGTGACGCGGCAGGCTTCTTTCGGAATTTCATTGCCAGTGGTATTTCAGTTGAGGAAATTGTTTCAGTTCTTGGTGAGGGTTGATGTTTTTGTTTTCAGCGAATGCTATGATGAGGAGGAAAGGAAAAAAAAAAACATTTATGGCGGGTCAAGCAGCGTGTTATTGTTGCTGAACGCGGCGCCGTTAGTGTCCGCAGGTAGGGGCGCGTGCTCCAACAGGTGGGCTCGCGCGTGGACTCGGGCGTGAATCGCTTCGCCTGAAACAAGTCGGGTAGAATTCAGCGAAGGAACTGGCATCTGTGCCGTATCATAAGGGCGCTGGCAGAACGACAGCGGCTGTGAAATGAGGTGGTGACCCCAAAATCAACGCGACAGACGCGCACTTCCCTTCAGCGACGCTAGAAAGTATGCCGTTGCAATATCGCAGTCGCTTGCGATGATTAGCGCTGTGGCAGTCAACTCACGTCAGTTATTGCCGCGTCATGGTTGGAACGTGTGATGTGAGATAATTGTTCGTATTTTCCTACCTATATCGAATCCAGGCAATCCTCGGTCGGAACCGTTGTAGCTGCAAACGGGGCTTTTTCAAACCGATCAAATGCACATGAACGATGAGAGGTGAATTCGGAGACCTCGTGTATGCGGAACGTTAAGTCGCTTCTCCGTGTTTTGACTTCAAGCAGCTTGGCGGGCATGCTAAAGGTGTCTTGTGTATTAATTTGTAATGTAGCCGATATTCTGAGGTGGTGGGACAGGCCAGTTCATGAACCCCCCCCGCCGCCCTCCCTTTCTCTTCACCTGTGATAAGGCATGAAAAATATCTTTGTAAACTTAGTCTCGCCCGTTTTATTGTACGTTTCAAATATCAATTTTCTTTTCGTGATCTTCAGAATATCTCCTTGTTTTTCTGCTTGCTTACAGTGTTAGTATTGAATGCCAACTTCTTGTGATTTGGCTTCCTTTCGCATTCTCTTACTTCAAATATGTGATTTCTTTGGTGTATTTTATCTAACAAGAGCTGACTGGGATTCCTTCAGTATTTTACCTTATAAGATTATATAATAATAATAATAATAATAATAATAATAATAATAATAATAATAATAATAATAATAGAAGAAGAACGTGACAAACTGCGTGAAGATGGCTCTCTGCACCGAATTAGCGGTCTTGTTGGTCGGTTAGGCAGGATTTAGTCTCTACAGCACTTCGTTTCTTATCTTCAGACTTCTAATTTGGTTGATCACCCACTAGCAACATGTAGAAAATTGTTTACATGTTGCTCGTGCCGAGGTTATGTGTTAGTGGCCACTCAATCAACATGCGTTCTGCAATCTTGTATGTAAGCTTTGCTGTGAACTGTAGTTTTTTTTTTCTCCTTACAAAGCATATGGAATGCCAGTGTTACCTTGGTGAACACATTCCTTCTTCATTTAAGGCAAGATATGCATGGCTGAACTCTTATTGTCTTTGATATAACAACGTGATCCAAGGTTCATTGTTGCAGCTGGAAGCTGCCTGCAATTCTTTTGTTTTGTGGACGAGACCTTTGTATTGCTAGGAGAGAAAAAATAAATGACTCAGTGTTTGCAGTTGTCATTATGTTGCATGTTGGAAAATATTGCATTTGATTCTGGGTATAAAGGGAGTCTGGTGACTGTAGCTTTCTTTTGTTTCGAAATTTCGAAGGAAAAAGAAAGGCTGCTGTTATCATGTTCTTTATATAGCTTTGTTCGTGTGTTGTGGTAACACTGGATGGCAAACACTGGAGCTCCATGGCGTGCAATTAGTGCACTTCGGGTACCTTTCATTAGGTCCAAATAAAATGGGAGCTGAAAACAGTAGCTATTTTAGAGAATTCTTGAAGAAGAGTGGGTAAGTCCTGCTTGATAACCTTGGATATCTTGCTCATGGACACTTACTCAGCTACATGTATATGCTAGATCGTGTATGCATCGAAATATCAGTGCATAATTGCTGGACCAAACAGTAGAAATAATGTTGTGTCAATTTCTAAAGTGTTTGTCTTTGCCCTTGAAGCATTACTGACACATATTTCGCGATGTTGTAGAAACTCTACCAGTCGTTTTGCAGACGCAAAAAAATATCACGATCAGTAAGTATGGAAGTTGGGTGAAATTTGATATTAAATTCAGGTCTTCGAATGCCAGACCCAGCTGACAGTATTGGCATCATGGCACAGAGCACAATTTGTTGACGTTAGGTAGCAGTAAGGCTAGTTATGATGACGTCACGTTAAAAAATAACGGGAGTGCTACGCGCACGCTGTCTGTGATCTTGTGTGGCAGCCACAGTAGTATGGGTACAGACTTCGAAGTTCTCGGGTCCCGCATTCTCTCAGTGTCACAGGAACTGCAAATAACAACAATAAGGAAACGTCAAGGAAGCAAGCGCTGCATATTTAGCACTACTAGGCGTTGCCACCGGCGTCCGTTGTCGCAAAATTCTTCGCTACCGAGTTGGGACACGCTCCCGGCTAGGTCGCAACAACACGTACCACACGAAACCGACGCCAGCAGTCGGCCGAATTCGACGGCAAATGGCAAATGTCTGTGAAAGCCCATGCTGTCATACTGGGCCGAGCAAGATGTCGACTCGATCCACGGCCAAAGCTTGTTGCTTTGCGACGTTCTTTCGTGCCGATGACGCCAGTGAACGCAGTCGTTCCATTGGTGCCCCGGGTGGTCCGTATCGACCGCTGAACGAAAACAGCATTGACAGCGTCTCTGCCAGCATATTTATTTGTAATAGAAATGTTCAGAATTTAATAACGGCAAGTTGCCTAAGCTTAAATGTACTATGTGCATTCTGCAGCACTTGACAGATGTCTCAGTCTATGTCAGTCTTGTTCAGCGGAAGTTGAGCCTATTAGCGGCGAGAACTTCGAGTGGCGCCCTCTCGCGTGACGTCACGGCCAGAACGCCGCTCGCTTCGGTTCGCTCGGCTGCCGCGCGCGCTCGTTCGCTTCTAGTATGCTTGGGGTATGGGTACCTCGAGCCGTACTTATTGAAGGATATGTCGGCTTCTTTCTGCTGCCATGCCTGAACCACAGTTCCTCCTTCAAGAAAATTTGCGGCTTGGATATCGCAAGCTACGTAGCGTTGAAGGTGTCTACTGGTTTTGCAATGCATATATGCGCCGTGTCTGTCCATAAACTTTGCGTAAAAAGAATGTCTGCAAATTCAACACGCGAAGTTGTGTATGATGCTTTGCTAAACACTTCATCATCATCATCATCATCATCTATTGTGTCCACTGCAGGACGAACACTTAACATTCCCTTAGTACTTAGCTATGAGAGACATTGCATTTTTCACGAAAGAAAAATCTTGGTATCTGGTGTCAACATGTTATCCGTGTTAGAAAGACCCTGCCAAGCGAAGCTGTCATCATGATTCTTATTATTCTGGTGAGTTGTTCTAGTCAAATATGGCCACTTTATTAATGCGTAAAAGAAAGGGTTAGGCTGCATTTCGTATGAAAAGCTTGCTGCTACTTTCACCGCTCTCTGAAACGGGTCCCCATAAAACGAAATTCTCATGGCTGCTAACACGACGGCACGTCATGAAGAGTATTTACATCGTCAATTCACAAATACCATAGTAGCAATTACCTGAAAGAAAAGTTTCGTGGTTAAAATCGAGAGCCAATCAATTGCAAGCGATGGAATGTTTCGTGGTGGCCCTCAGTAGCCTTCATCGATGGCACACTCCTCACGCAACGGTAGCAACCGACTGTCGGTATGGCGAGGCACGCATTGTTCGCGAAACCCATCAGTTCACTACAACTTCGAATTGAAACCATGAAGCAGCTTTTTACAGCGCCAATTGCAATGCCTAAAGTAAACTACAGCGCAGCTTAGGGTGCCTAGAAAATGAAAATTCAAGCACCTTCTGCCTCACCATGTCTCGATCCAGCGTCGTTTAATTATACAAAGGGAGAACTATTCGCTTCGCCAGTACGTAAAAGAGAACCTCGCGAACCTTTATTAGGAAGACACCACAAGCCTTACATATTTCACTTCATTTTTGGCCCTCCACCGGGGAATTATGATATATTCAATATGTCCCATACTATTAATGAATGACGCTTCGGCTTCTTTCTGGCTGCAGCCATACGGTCTAAAAGGCATATTTCACTAAAAAGTTTGGGCCGATCAGCCTGTGTCAGTTCGCCAAACAGATTCGTCATGCATATTCTTCAAGAAACAAACACCCGTAAATTGTTCAAGTGAGTTAAACGCGTAGCACGGAAAACGGAATATATATTGGTACATTCCTTTTCGTGTTTTGCAAACAGCTGTAAGCCTCAATTAACTTTACTTCAAATTACCGCCACCTAAAATAAACACGTGAGGAATCGCTTAATTTTGAGAAGCAGTTAAAGAAGCAAGTGGTTCTGGTAGAATCTAAACTGCAGTGTTAAGTCCTCGTGTTACTGCCGAGCGTTTCTGTGAAAAAATGCAAAAATTCAGTATTATACCGTGAACTACTCGTCGTGAGCAAACCTGTTCTAGCGGATTAAAGTCAAGGTAACTATTGTAAAAGTCATATATAGCCTGCGTTTGTGACATACTTGTTGCACCGCGGCAGGTATGGTATCATAACTGGATTCTTATGTGCTATGCTTTTGCGGTTGTCGATCCGCGCACGAAAAACCCGCAATGGGCTGGTGTGCGCTCTTTCGGCTGGCACTGTAGCGTTGCCTTTGAGAACTGTATTGTCGTCTAAGAAATAAGCTCTTTGAATAAATTTTCGCGAACGAAGACGTCGCAAAAATATACGTTAGATGACCGCCATAAGCATCCAAACAGAGGGAACGAGAGCGAACAAACGAAAACACTGTACAAGGCGCCCGGACAACTCCCGGACTGCAGCAGACGACAGGCGAGAGTCCGTGCCCTGACGTCACGCGAGCGGCGCTCGCAGCGCCCCTGTAGTTCGTTCTCAGGGCTAATAGCGCGGCTGCTGAGTCAACCGGCTCTTTTTTTCTTGCCCTAACTTTGCACATTACTAAGTTAACAAGCTGATCAATTTCATAGATGCACTGTTTGCGCCGTTTGACGCACCAACAATCAGCCGTTGTTCTTCTCTCATGTGTCAGTGATAGCGTCAGCACTTTCGCGAGATAACCACGGGCTCTAAGTGAATGCCTAGTAATGGCTGTGGTAATACTTTAGCGAACGCGCAAGCTTTGCGTGTAGAGAATCACGAGGCGCTATCAGCTACCACAAACGGAAAGGTCGTTGTTTAACAAGTTCCTGAGCAGTCGCGCTAGCGTGGCCGCGCCCAGAGTGAAGTAAATAATTAAATGAACACTAAGGAGCAACCCTAAATCATTTTAGACTGCTAAAATATTTTTGTTTTGATTGGGGGAAAAGTTTGTTATTACTGGAGAGAATGTATAGACCATACTTCTATTTCTTGAATTTCGCGCCTAAACCTCTGCCCCGATACGCTTAGTATGACATCACAGATTTCGAAATACTTCCTCGTACCTGGGTCGTGTTGGCGTAGAAAAAGTTCTCGAAACTTGCTCGGGTGGCATTGTTGCTTCCTTCAAAAAGTCCGTCTTTACCGACCAGACGCGAGTAGACGCTGTCAAAATACATTGCGTCATGGCGAGCTAAGTGCGGTAACTTCGTGGTCTCTTTTGCTTTCGACTCTTTTCTTCCTTCCCAGGCTTCCTCTCATGGTAAAATCAGAGTTTATTATTCCTCTTTAGTGCCCTTAAGTGTTGGGCCGTGCAGCATTACCGTAGCAGCTAAAACGTCACGATCATGCAGTCAAGGTGTTTGCTCCCACGTGACCTCCCATTGCATAGGGGACGCCATATAACGTATCCGCGCCCTGAGCAAAGTTTCCGCCTCCTGGGTACCAGGTCCGAAGTTGGTTCGTAGTAAAATATTACAGCGAACTATTAAGGGTACTCTGAATCGTGCCAATATTTTTTCTGTGGTTGTAGGCCTTGGACCTTCTTTTAATTCGAAAGGATGGCAAGTCAATACTGCCTTGTCAGTAGACCTATTTAGGAAATCTTACTCTAGTTTCAAATGTCATTCATAGACTCTAGCATCAAAATATGAAATACCAGAAGAATTCTTGCTTGTAGAATGAAACTTATTTTGCAGCATGCTTTAACAGTTGGTGCTAACCTTTCCTGGAGTTTTGGGAATATTTCTGTTTGTGTTTGCAAAGACAATCTTTTTTTCTTTTTCAGCTGCATTTCAGCATGTCAGAGAGAACATTGAGGACCTCAATGGGCGTGTGGGTGCTCGGGACACTGACCTCATCTTTCTTAAGGGTCTCATGGAATCACCTGTTATGAACTGCTTAGTGCAGGTGTGCATGGTTCTTCTTCATGTTCATTGTTTAAATGATATCATAATACAAAGCTCTATTGTATAAACACTTATTATATAGCTACTTCTGCATGTTTTCAGTCTGCGTGCAATGCGCTAGTAAATAATATGTAAAGCAAAGAGGCTATAACAGCCTTCTGTTTCACCTTGTAGATAGCAGTTTCCCTTTGTAGCTACAAAGCTTGCTGTTGCTTTACACTTAAATGTAGACTGTTGGAGTAATTAATCATATGAAAATTTTCAAGAATGAGCAGATGGCACATTTTCGTCAGCCCCATCATACTGTCTTCATTAGCATGTCCAAATCATTTCAATATACTTTATCAATTACTTACACAGTTATTATTAATTATTGCTCATAGCTTCAGCTGTATCATCAAAATCTGCCCCAAACACAGGTGCTATGGTGAGGTACAATTTTACAATACAATGCTTGCCATATGTTGAAGCACTGATTTGTTTGACTAAAATGAGCAATGCTGACTGCAGACACATATCTAGTATTAACCCTTTCGCTACTGAGCGCACTGTACAAAAATGATCCAGATATACCAATTGTTTTTATTGGATCGAAGAAATGTATACACAAAGAAAGAGCCAGAAAATACCATTGAACATATTTATTTCAGAACGAGGCTCTAAATAAATAATATCGAAAGAAAACCAACAACCTGAAAGTTTGTTCAGCCACAGTAATAATGCAAAATTTACTGCAGAGCTTCAAATCTCTAAGGCTAGCTGAAAAGATGTGTTCTTTGCACTAAAATAGAGCAGTACTATCACTTTGATGAACGCCCATATAACTTATGCCCGAATTAACTTATGTGTGATGTGAAGACGAACTTGTGTTAGCAGGTTTTAGTATGGATGAGCCCAGCATAGGTAGGAGCGGTACATACTTGAATTACTAGGCTGGCTCGCCCTCAGTAGTATCAAATGGGTTAAGCAATAGTAATAATAAAAAAAAGCTTTGTACTTACTTGCAACCTCTAGTGTAATATTCACTTACAAGGCTGATTGACTAGCAGCATTTTAAGTGAAAGGGCCAGAATGGGGGTATTTATCTGGAGTGATGTTCGAATCCAAAAAGTTACAAGTGCTTAAATAATATCATTAATGTTTTTGCTCTACTTGACATAGGATACCAATGATTTCACTTTTCTATTTTTGGCTAATAGGTTCAGGATCATCTTGAAGAGAAAACTACAACTTTCAAGCCTGTCTCTACAAACAATGTAGAACTTCTGCGGGATGTCTGCCAGACTTGCCGACGGGTCAACAATCGTGATGCCCAAGAACTTGCCAACATCCTTAGTGGTCCTCACTTCTCAGTATGACCTTTTGCATTTTATAACAAATTATTGCTTTATTGGTATTTCAAACTTTTCACTTCTGGTGCTAGCACAAGCTGATAGCTGGGCTTTTTTTAAACTCAGTCAACCATACTCTAAGTTGCCATCGTCTTGTATGGTCTTCACTTATGTGGGGAACGCCTTTGTTAGTACTGGCACCACATGTTGGCAGTTCTGCTAATTTTTGCTGTATAAGTGTCAACAGGCCTGCTGAGCCAATTGATGCAGGAGGAAGTTTACTAAGGTCTAAGGGTGATCTTTATTTTGTGCTCTAGTGTCAAGTTCACAGTTAAAGTGCATGGTAAAACTTACAGCATAGTGATGACTAGAACAAAGCTGGGTGATACAGCCCAAGTGCTGATTGTCCTAGCACTGAAACAGTCAATGCTCATATTGTATTGCTCAGCCTTGTCCTTAACCTCTTGGTTCATTCAGCCTTTCCTAGTACATCTTGGCAGTGGCTCACACCCACACACAAACGGTGAGGAGGTACCTTGTACATGGGATCAGTGAAATCACCCTACTTATCTCTTCTTCAAATGACCTATTTTTGCTGTTAGCTGTCTTCGTCAGCTTTGGCTGTTCGTGCATGTGGGTGTGTGACCACAGTGCTCATTCTTGCTGAAACACAGGGCACCTTCTCTTGTGGCCGGGTCATCTGTAAATGAACTGTTTCTTAAAGCATGAAGGAATAGATGGCAGAAGCATTGCACTTTTTGTGGTGAAGCCCCCCCTGCCCCCCCCTCCCTCTTTCAAGATTTGTCACTGACTACAGACAAGATTGCCAATTGATAAGTTAGTGCTGTCAACACTAAAGGTCTTTCAATTCAAATTGTCGGGCCTGCACCAACTTCTCTGTGCACAGAGCTGGAAAAAAAAAATAAAGAAGGCAGTATGATCAGATTATGTGAAAACTTTCAAGAACAATACTAAGGAGGAAATGGGGCAAAATGGGAACCGTGATCATGTCTGGAACCTGTGCAATTGCCACTGAATCTATAAGTAGGCTTCTTTCACCGGCAAGAGCTTGTACGTTCGAATTGTTTCAAGCTGTTGACAGTCTCTGCATAATATGGAGGTACTGAACTGGGCTTGGAATGGCAGAACAGCTGTTTGTGTACAAAGATGGTTGTGACCATGCGAGATTGTCTGTACAGTGCTCACTTTACGATGCTAGTGCTGATTGTACGTGGCCACTAGCTATTTTATGTAAAAAAATCATATTTCTCATTGCACATATCTACCTTGTTTAATCTGAGCCTAGCATAATTCAAACCTGTTTTTTATGTCCTCATGAGATCAAATTAGGGGAAGTCAACTCCATTCTAGTCACTATAGTTTAGCAAGCACTTAGTTTTTCCATAGTCTGAAATACTTTTTAACTACCCCCATTCATTTTTAATCTGTCTGTGCTTCGCTATTTTTTTTATGACAGGCTTTGCTCAATTCCCATGATGCTGTAGCTACGAAAAGCTATGAACCTGCCAAGCCACTGGCTCTTGAGAAAGAAGCACCAACAATGACACCTGAAACCTTGAATGACACTATCAGAATGGTGGGGATCAGAAAGAATGATGATGAGCCCTTGGTGAGCTCCTGCTGAGTTTCTGGCTTGCTTTCTTTGATATTCGGAATGTGTTCTTGACTAAGGTATTTTCTCGCAATGATTTTAGGGCATAACAGTACGGGTGGAGAATGACAACTTGATAATTGCCCGCATCCTTGCTGGTGGCATCATTGACAGGCAAGGTGAGAGCCAGAGCAAGCTTTTCATATTACAATTTCTCACTAATAGATAAAATACATTCTTCAAGCAGGTGTCTCCTCACATCCTGAACACTGCTGTTACCTCTCTTTTCTTGCTCCCATCATGTGAGCCCCAATTTGGTTCCTTGCTCAAGTGCAGGATCAACCTTGTGACAATATTTAAGCTATGTGCAGAAGCCTGCTTGCAAAGTTATTGCAGTATATCTGTTGAAAGTCTGTTATAGATTAGCATACTTGTCAAGCTCACATGCCTGATTGGGTGTTTTGTGCTACAAACTTCCATCTGCTATAGGGCTGGCTTGTTATTTTTAATAAAGAGCTTTTATTTATTTAGCCAAATCTTTTTCAGAAAATATTTTACAGAAACAGTGATGTCTGCTGGTCATTAATTCTCAGTCTGTTAAGTGATCCACATCAGGACCATTCTTTCATTTTTCAGAGAATTTTGTTTATTTTTAGGTGTTCCTTAAATGCTTGGATTCCGCTACCTGATGCCACTGCTTATCGCAGGCAGCATCTGGGTTTTATATATATATATATATATATATATATATATATATATATATATATATATATATATATATATATATATATATATATATATATATATATATATATATGGTACAACACGCTCTCCTCTATTTGTCTACAGTTTTTTTCCAGCTGAATAAATGTGCACCTATTTCTTTAGTGTGGCAGAATGATTTCATCAACATAACCAACAACATTAACATGTCATGGTCACATTTCTTTGACTGGCATTGCATGTTTGCAATGGAACATGTAATTTCTGCATCCTTGAGCACTTCACTTGAAAGGACATGTTAGCATACCTATTTATTGGTACATCTTGAGTGAATGTGCTTCTGTGCCCTGTGAACTTTATCCTTTTCTTAAGGGCTGCTGCATATTGGTGATACAATCCTGGAAGTGAATGGTGTACCAGTCCACACTCCTGAACAGCTGCAGCTGCAACTGAAAAAGGCTCAAGGCAGTGTTGCATTCAAGATACTTCCCTCTTATCAAGACAGCCTTCCAACTTTTCAGGTAAGCCTTCAACATCTGCAAACTGTACATCTTGGGGTACTTTTTAAATGCATACCATCATTAACTAGCAAGCTTCCTATGCATTTTATGTAGCTTGTATGTAACTGTAGTATCAATTAACGCAAAAACTAAATGCTTCAACTTAGTATCTTTAGATTTTTATGTGACATTCTTCAGACTGCTTTAACCAGCACCTTGACCCACACATCTACAACACTGGCTCATCATAATGTATTCAGATATATATATTATTACCAGTGGCATTCTTGTGCCACAACCTGCATGTGAAGGTTGTGGCAGCATTCCACCTGTCGCATATGCTATGCACAGTTTCAGTGTCCCTATGCCATGTGGTAACAGTGTTTTTATTGCCATCTGTTGTAAACATTATATACACTGATTATAGTTATTTTGCAGATTTGCATTTTCTGTGGCTAACGTTTACTTATAGGTGCTGGTGTGCACATAATTATGTTTTCTGAACTACAAAACGATGTGCTGGACACTGTCTTCAGTTCCTGTGTGATGGCATTGACAACAATGCTCAGTGGGAATCAACACTGGTGCTTATCTGTTGTTTCACTTGGCTGTTTTTATAACATACTCCACTGACAGCCTGCATGGTCAGCCCCACCAGAGCGAGGCATAGATTGCACTCATTAAAGGGGCCCTTACCAAGCCCTGCTGAAAATTTTGCTTATACACCGGAAGTTTTGTTATACACCAGAGAGTATTTTACCACCAGAATCTTTAAAAAGGATTTAGTTATAGTGCAGATAGAAGCAAATGAAATTTTGCGAGCTGATGGTATGAGGAGCTACCTCGCACCCTGTTTTCTTCCATATCGGAGCCAAACCATGTGACATGTATGTCAGAACTTCTGCCTTCTTTGTTTTCTCTTTCCCTTCTTGCTGTGCTGCCTATTTTCACTGACTTTTTTTTTTTACACTTTGCACTAGATTCCTGGCAATAGCCCTGGCTGTGCATGTCAGGAAATATTACATATAGTGTGCTATTGAAATGTGTGGAAATGTAGCAACATTTCTTAACACGAGAATTCTGGTTTCATTTTTAGTGTTTTGTGAAAGCACTGTACACATATGAACCATCGAAGGATACCCTCCTGCCATGCAAAGAAATTGGGCTTGCCTTCAAGCAAGGTGACATTCTACAAGTGCTCAATCAGGAGGACCCGAATTGGTGGCAGGTATGTTTTTTTTTTTTATATTCAGGGAAACTACTATGTTTAAATGAATTTGCTAGTGAGAAATTAACCAGCAAACTACCCTTTCATGGCTTTAGTTTCCGTGTTGAAAATTTTCAGAAGACATAGCTCAATCTCACTTGGTGCAGTGTCACTTAAAAAAGCTTTTCCATGACTAAAGCAAAGTTTTGCTGCTCTTACAGTAGATACAATGTTCGAGGTCTTTGTAACAGTGCAACATTAACCTCCTGCTACTACTAACCAGCTGGGTCTGGCAGTGGCAATGTGCTGATGCTCTTATTAAGTGTGAAATGTTCGTTTTGTTCATTAGCAATTGTTTGAAGGGGCAGGGGGGATCTGTTGTTCTGACTAAATGTAATGGAAATCCAATGCAAATCACTGGGATCCAGACCATGTAATCTATTCACCATATCATATTAAAGAAAACACACACTGCAGAGTTCAGTAGCTGACGGTCTCTAGGTGTTAACCACTGAGATGTCATCTGCTTGCATGTAGCCGCAATTTATGCTCGGTGATGCATGTGTTCAGCACAATTTCGGAGAGCTATTGTGCATGCCTGTATGCATCTCTTAGGCAATGGCAGACATCAGCCGTCTAAAAATGCAGGCAGTGTTAACAGCATTTCATGAGACATGAAATTAAAGTTGCAGATCATGAAGTCAGCAGGATAAGAAAAAGAATATAATCTCAAGAAAAATGAGGCCCCTCATTCTCACTGCCTTGACAGACAAATGAATGCTCACGCCCGCAGAATAGTGAAAACTATTGATCTTTACTGATTTTTCTAAATATAGATAACCCATTCCTTGGCTATGCCGTGATGCCCTAGACAAGATGCTGTATGACTAGGTTTTCAAGCTGTGGCCCATATTCACAATAATTGTCTTATCTACGAGTGTTTGCTCATTAGCCAATGCTTGGGGGCCCACCACACTGCTCATGATAGTGATCAGTGTGACTGATACAATCTTAGCATTGTGGGCCAGTTGCTGATTGGGCTCATGTAAGAGAAGTTTATGAACTCAGGCCCATAGGTTTGCTGTGATTGTCCTTCATGTGTGCAGTGATGGCTCTAGCTTATTTTGCCCATAACTGCAATCCTGACCTTAAGTTTTGGTACCATTGTATGCTTCTATGCAATGTTGTATAATAGAGAATTTTAGTGCATCCGGTATTCCGGCAAGCGTGGGTGGTTTGCTGAATGAGCGGCGGCATAACGTGAACAGCCAAATTGGTGGCGCCAGCTAGTGGTGCAAAGCCCAACCATATAAGCACCGAGCCTATTACTATATTCTTCTTAGCTGCTGGTGTAAATTTTTGACAGTGGCGTACTTGTGCTCACAATTACGTCGTTGCCGATAATTTGCACCAGTAGTGAAGAAGAATGTAGCAGGTTACTGCAATTTTAGCTTTGGGTTTGCCTGGTTGACCTCTACACCACTAGGTGGCTGCACCTCTCCAGCCGCTCACGTTTACGCCCCCGACCATCCGGCAGTCCGCCCAAACCACCCCCTTTGCTGGAATAGTGGACACGCCAAAAATCTCTGTTGTCTTGTATCTTATCTTGTATTCTTTTAATTTTGTCAGCTTTGCATAAGTTTCACTGAAAAGCTGAGGAAGGCTAGAGAGGTGCACAAATAAATGCTTTTTATTGTTAATAGTTTGTAGAGATCAGCATTGTAAAATAAGTTGATTCTTGCACCCCTCCCTAGCCTCTCTTTACGAGAAGCATTTATATTTTTTGCCAGCCTGTGTTTTGCTTCCATCAATGGTTGGTAGTACTCTGATTGATGTTAGTTGTCTCAGTGTCTCTCTGCATGTATGTCAAGCGCACATGTGTGGTTCGTTGCTATTGGGTCAAGTTTATCTTCATTTCTATGAAATAACTAGTATTGCTATTGTAAATATTTCTTAGCTTCCTTTGTTCCTTTCTGACAAAAGCGCCTGCTTTGTAACATTTACACTAGCAATTGGTTAATTTTTACATTTTTTCATAAAAGTGTTACCATTGTCTGGCTTCTATTTTATTTTTTACATTTTGTCCTACTTAAAAGCATATTACTTCATTAGTACAAAGTGAACTTCCATCCTTTATTTGCACAGGCCAGGAGGGTCTCTGCCTCGGGTCCAGCAGGCCTTATTCCATCTCAGGAACTTGAGGAACGAAGACGAGCTTTTGTGCGGCCAGAATATGACTATGCAACAAAGACAAGTATGTGCAAGTTCCTACCTTGCGTCATACAGCTGTGTTGATGAGTTGAAGATAAAATCCACACTCACTTATAATGTGAGCATGAATATAATGTGAAGGATATTTTGCAGAGGGGGAAAAAAGATGGATTTCGTCTACGTAAATATGGAAAAAGAAAACTAACTTGAGTTTCATCTTGCACAAGTAGTCATTCTCTTTTTCTTGTCAAAAACATAGTAGAGTCTGTATTGAATGCATAAATGCTCTGCTGCACATGAAAGGTGCTTTCTTCTGTCATCACAAACCTTGAATGCTGTCTTTAGGCATCTTGAACTATTCTGTGGGACTATTGCAGATGGTCTTGGTTTGGTTTTTGCCTAGGGGAAAAATTGTCCTTCATATCAGGTTAACTGCTGAAGGAGCATTAGCTACATGTTATTAGGAGTGTACAAATATATGAAATTTGAATACAAATCGAATAGTCTCTGCTGTTTAAGTCGTATTCGATTCGAGAATTGGTTATTAAAAATTGTTGAATATTCCTTTCATTTGAATACTAAAGGAAAAAAAAACAGTTCTTGCAGTCTACACAGACAAAAACTGATGCAAATGGAGACTCGTCTGAATGATTTTGGTGCAGCATAGCCATGGTTTTTGGGCAGACAATCCAGTTCCTGAACAAGCACGCGGAGGAGGTCACTTATGCACAATATAGTTGTACCTGGATATATAGAATCTGAAGGGGATCACAAAAAAGTTCGATATATAGGTAATTCGATATATTGAATCAATACTTTATGCAAAAATTTTCAAGGGGATTTTACTGCTGTTCGTTATACACACTAATTCGTTATGTGTGGGTGCAATATATCCGGGTTCGACTGTAGTTACCAGTCGCTGAGTAAGCACATCCCGCGTTAGGCAGCCTACGAATTCGCTGTCTCTTTTTAAAGAAAGCAATTAATTAATCATTTGGCCAACCTCACCACATTTGTATTTCTTCGATACAATGCGCAGTGCTGTGGTATTGTCCTTAGCTCCTCCAAGGAGCACTATATTCTAAGACATGCGTCTGGAACATGCTGTTTCTTCATTACTGCCATTGTCGATTATGCATCCAGATATGAACATACTTTCCTTTGTTTCTCATTTACGAGCTTCTCAGTTGACCTGACATCCAGTTAAAGGACATTCCATGTATCAAATTGTAAGTGAGTCTTTGGTTGCTGAACAGACTCCGCAGAACTTTCATTTAACTTTTTTAGAGATTGGGAATATTCAGTATTCGATTCGATAGTTGTAGGTTGTTTTTCTTGAATATTTGTATTCGATTTGATTTGAAAACTTCTATATTTGAACACCCCTACATGTTATGCAAGGCCAATACCTTACCATTTAAAGGAGTACTGACACAAAAATGTTGCATCCTGTTTTTTCCCCATTTTTTTAGGTAGTCATCAACTCCATAATTATGGTATGAAGCCTGAAGTAAATACTGCGCCTTTTATGTGACCAATTCAAAACATGCACTAACTACAATACAGCTACCGACGTGAAAAATTAGACTATTCATACTACTGAAAGTAGAGGTGGTGGTCACATGGTATCTCAAATACCTAAAGGGTGCACAAGACCGCCGGGTGGGGTGTTTGGAGGTCATACAATGACCGTGCCATTGAAGCTTCGAAATTGGACCTTCCTATTGTACCTTCCAGTAGTACGCTTCTCTTGGAAATGCATGCAGGGAAACCCACTCTCCCATCTTGTCTCATCAACTGCTGAATGGACCCAGCTTTGGGAAGCATGTCATATTGTGCAAGTATGCATCAACGGCGTCGTACCAAGAGACGGCCACAAGAGGTTTCGATAATGTGATTGGTCTCTTTTTTTGATGCCCGAACCAATGCTGCGCTTGTATGGTGCGTGTATTGAACTGGTTGCATTAAAAGGTAATGTAATAAAGTATTGCACTCGGGGAATTGAGACGCTACAGTGTAATTACTATGCTGACAGACAGCTATCCATTAAATAAATAAAAGCGAGACAAACATTTTCTGTCAGTACATTTTAAGGTTAAGATTATCATGTCACTTGTGTCATTTTAGTTGTGGAAAAATATAGAGGTCAGTAGCTTGGAAATGATTGCAGATCTGATGTTGTACTGTTATTTTACTCTTCAGAAATGTGCGGCACAAAGATTACAAAGAAGAAGAGGAAAACAATGTATGAAAGCAAGGCATCGGCAGGTATGCTTGCACCTCTGCTTGTTTTTTTCGTATCACATACAGAGGAAAAAGTTGACTTGTTACTGATGCTTAATATTTCCAACTGAACCTTGCTACACTGAACTCGTGCTTGCAACCAGAAAGTTCTTTAAATCACCTGGACGTGCTATAGGTTGAATTTTCTGTTTTAGCTGTGAAAATGTTATTTTGGGATTTGAAAGTGCATCTTTTGGCTAACAATTTGCTTGTTTGAGGTAGAAATCAGTGATGACTAGGTCTGAACTGATGCGAATGTTATTTTGTGTAATTTTATATACAGTTTTGTGTAGTCCAAAAAAAAAAAAGCGCAGTGCTTTTGAGGCATAGAACGTAATTTCTTCTTGTGCTATGTACTAAAGGCGGAGACAGAACGCAGACAAGCGAACAGTGCACAAACTTACAACTTATTTATTAATGTCAGGTCACATATATACATAAATGGTGAGGATCAGATTAAAAAAAAATGTAAAAAAACAAAAAAAGAGCAACACATGAGGTCACTGATGCTCATACAAGCCAGTCTGACAGATTACGAGTTTTCAGGGTGCATTCTTCACAAAAGAAATTTCCGCTTTAGTTAGCTGCGTGGTTGGCAGGCTGACACATTTTTCTCTTCTTGCAATATTAGAAAGTGCTTTTTTAATCTCTCTTGCCTCCTTGTCAGCCCCACGTGCCAGCATCACAGTCTCACCGAATAGTGGGGTTCATGAGCACCTCTTGGGCAATGCTCAGCAAGGTTACCTGCTTCCTGTAATTGTTGACAGGCATATTAATGTTCATGAAGTTGCTCATTGAGGGAATGTCCTGTTTGACTAATGTATTCTTTGCCACTTGTAAGGGGAGTCCAATAATTTACCTTCTCACTACAATGCACAAACACATGCTAGTGCTGTACCATGCATTCTTCTTTGTTCTCCTGATTTTTGTTCACTGCGCTGCATAAACCCTTTAGCCTGTATGGTGCACAAAACAAGACTGTAACGCTGTGTTACAGGGGCCAAACAAGAAGCTATAAGAGAAAGGGGCTGTACACTCAGCTGTACGCAGACTTCTTCCCTTGCAGGTACCCCAGGATTTGCCTATGCTGAACAATGTACGTTATCGCTCACGAGAGTCGCGGTAGCTCAGTGGCTATGGTGTTACGCTGCTGAGCACTAGAACTAAGGTTATATCCCAGCCGCAGGAGCTGTATTCCGATGAGGGCGGGACGCAAACATTTAACCCAGAGCTCCTCACGATGGCATGCCTCATGACCGCATTGTGGTTTTGGCATGTAATGTAATTTAATAGCGACTTTGGATGCATACCTTATAGGACGTAGTTTTCGTTTATGCATTCAGTGCTTTCTATAAATTGAAATATCAACAACAGCTGCTTATTATACAGTCGCCGACCATTTATTCGGTTCCACGGAGACTGCGGAAATGTCCGAATAAACAGGTGTCTGAAAAAGCAGATCAAGAAAAAAAAAAAGAAAGCCTTTATTTCCATGCACTTATTCGGGCTTGGCAGTAGGCTTGAAGAAATCGTGAATGCGCCGTTACACACTGTTCCGTTTACGCACAATCAGATAAGCCTGAATCTCGGAGAGGGTCGTACGGTCACTATAGGTGGCTGAAAGCATAGTCACTGCTTGTATACGCTCTGCATGCGATGACAGCGTAGCACATGGTGCGTCATCTTTCAACTCGGAGTCATCGTCCGGCGGTGCAGCAGAAACCTGACGAATTAGCTCGTCGTCGATGAATTCTGCGCATGTCAGTATAGCAGTGTCAGCACCTGTGAAACTGTCAAATGAGACGGTGTCCGGAATCGCAATGCAACCACTGCACAGGTCTCGGCAGGACATTTTGGGTGTCAGTAGGGAGCACATCAGAAGGCGACAAATCCTAGGCCTCCCGGCACCCACTTGCCGGCACTCCCCAGAGCAGTCTGCGTGGGCACAGTTGGCGCCATTAGACACTTGACGTGATGTTTCCGTATGCCTCATTGGATCACCGCAACCTCAACACGGCACACAAAGCAAACATCACCGTGCTGTCACGCCGAAACCAGTCACACAAACGAAAAACATCGCCCCTCTCAGCGTCGTGCACGAAGAAACAAACAACCCGCCGCAGTTGCTCAGTGGCTGTGGTGTTGGGCTGCCAAGCACGAGGTCACGGGATCGTATCCCGGCCATGGTGGCCGCATTTCGATAGGGGCGAAATACGAAAGCACCCATGTGCTTAGATTTAGGTGCACGTTAAGGAACCCCAGGTGGTCAAAATTTCCGGAGTCCGCCACTATGGCATGCCTCATAATTAGAAAGTGGTTTTGGCACGTAAAACCCCATAATTTTTTAAGGAACAAACAAATCAGCTGCTGGATTGTCTTGACATGGCTTACTAAGCTGACACTGGAACTGCTGTAGCCATGAACCAGGCAGAAACAATGATGATGAGCGGGGATTTGCAGTAGGGCCACTTCGTGGAACAGCAAGGAGGCACCGTTCAAAACAAAAATGACGTTCAGCAAGTCGAACCATGCACCGGTCAGAGTCGGTGCATGGTGCTCTCCATCGAGTTGGCTCAAGGAGTGTCCGAAAAATCGGACGAAAGTTTGCAAGGTGTCCGAACTTTCGGCAGTTGTTATACATTATGGTCTATGATGAGAATGGCGGTGCCGCGAAGCAGACCGAATAATCGAGCATGTCCGAATTTTTGGAGTCCAAAAAATCAGTCGGCGACTGTATGTAGAAACGAAAGCGTGAGTTCAAAATTATAAGCGATTCCTTGAGTAGAAGTGCATCATGGTGTCAATGATATCTCAATTCATAGATTTCGTTACAGTGACGGTATGGATGGATTATTTATGACAATGCAATTGAACTCTACATGCGAATGAAACAAGAAACATTGAACTGTTACATGAGAAGGCAACTAGAAGCATTGACTGTATCTCGCAAAGAGTTCAGTGTTGTCCCACTTGATTCCGCATGTATCAAGAATATTTTTGTGGGCTACAAGCGCTTGCATTTGTCAGGGGGATGTGAAACATACTCGAGATGTTGCTGATAGTTGCAGATTCAACATGCACTCCAATGTACAGCATGCAAAAAAAAAAAAAAAAAAACATGGATAAAATACAGCCTCAGCCCATATCAGTCTACACAGAGGGGGACAGTGTCTCCAAACGCCGATTTGCTGCGCTGCGTACAGGTGGCATGGCCGTCTTGAGTCCTCCCACCTGTAGTGTCACTCTGAGAGTGAAATGTAAAAGAAGATGCTTTTCTTTTCATCTGTTTCTCTTTTGAACTTGAGATTCAATAACCTTTGCTGTATGTGCTAATTTTTGTCATCCTCTTTTGCATTGAACTGAGGACTATACAAAGAATCTTTTGAAGCAAAATGATTTGCAGTGAAATAGCATTGCAAGGCCCCTTTAAGGAGATGTGGGTCAAAAAATAATAGTTTTCTTTTTAGATCATTTTTGAAATTTTAGTTGCAATATTACACTTCAACGTTCTATTTTCATTTTCAATGTAATCAAGGCATTTCTCCAAATAAAAGGCTGTGAAAAATGATTCGAATTGAGGCATGCTAGTTGTAGGGGTTTGCTTCATTTTTCAATTCCTGCTCGAGTAATGAGGATCCCAACCATAAGTTATGCCTAGATGGTGAGCTTTCCTGATGTAAGTACAAGCAGGAGCAAGTACTAGCTTTGGCTGAATTGCTTGAATTGCTTGAATACTTTTTCCAAGCATGCAGTGCTTGTAAGAAGTATTCAAGCAATTAAACTGGGAAGGCTTAGGAGTAAGGATTGACGGCAAATATCTCAGCAACCTTCGGTTTGCCAATGACATTGTTCTATTCAGCAACACTGCAGACGAGTTACAACAAATGATTGAGGACCTTAACAGGGAGAGTGTAAGAGTGGGGTTGAAGATTAATATACAAAAGACAAAGCTAGTGATTAATAGCTGGGCAATGCAACAAGAGTTCAGGATTGCCAGTCAGCCTACAAAGATAATGATGAATAGCTGGGCAAGGGAACAAGAGTTCAGGATTGCCAGTCAACCTCTAGAGTCAATGAAGGAGTATGTTTACCTCAGTCACTTAATCCCAGGGAACCCTGATGATGAGATGGAAATTCATAGAAGAAGAATAATAATGGGTTGGCTCGCATACGGCAGACATTGTCAGCTTCTGACTGGAAGCTACCACTATCATTGAAAAGGAAGGTGTGCAATCAGTGCATTTTACCGGTGCTGACATATGGGGCATACTTGGAGACTGACAAAGAAGCTTGAGAACAAGTTAAGGACCTTGCAAAGAGCGATGGAATGAAGAATGCTAGTCATAACGTTAAGAGACAGAAAGATAGCTGATATTGAAAAAAATGGAGCTGGGCAGGTCATTTAATGTGCAGGTTAGATAACTGCTGGACCATTAGGGTTACAGAATGGGTACCAAAAGAAGGGAAACGCAGTCGAGGACACAGACGACTAGGTGGAGCGATGAAGTTAGGAAATTCACGGGCACTAGTTGGTATCGGTTGGCGCAGGACGGGTAATTGGAGATCGCAGGGAGAAGCCTTTATCCTGAAGTGGGCATAAAATAAACTGATGATGATGAAAAACAAATGGGTATTATATAAATTGGTTGTTGCTTCCTTTAATATGGCATGTCGCAGGGTGCCTTGGTCTCCTGCCATCAAATGCCCTTGACTGTGGTTTAGTAGCCCACAATACATCCCTCTAGTGGATCTTGTATGCGCCTCTAACCGAGGCACCTGAAATGGGCATTTATTCATTAATTCAGGCTTGAATGAGAAGTTCTAATGCCATATTAGCAATTCATTTTCACACAGTAGTGCCTGTCTGTTACATGCTTCCGAGGCAACATAATTGCATGGTGGTTTTGATCAAGTGGGGCACTCTGTTGCTGAGAGCACAGTCAACTTTTTGTTTATCACCAATAGCAGACTCACTGTGATAGTGGTGGATTACAAAAATGCACAGATACTGATACCCCAGTCATCGGCATCGTCAGCCTGGTTACTTTGCAGGGCAAAGGCCTCTCCCATACTTCTCCAACTACCCCAGTCATGTACAAATTGTGGCCATGTTGTCCCTGCAAACTTCTTAATCTCATCTGCCCACCTAACTTTCTGCCGTCCCCTGCTACGCTTCCCTTCCCTTGGAATCCAGTCTGTAACCCTTAATGACCATCGGTTATCTCCCCTCCTCATTACATGTCCTGCCCATTTCTTTTTCTTGATTTCAACTAAGGTGTCATTAACTCGCATTTGTTCCTTCACCTAATCTGCTCTTTTCTTATCCCTTAACATTACACCTATCATTCTTCTTTCCATAGCTCGTTGCGTCATCCTCATTGTATTCATATAGGATGTTGTGGCCAAGTACTGCACTAGGGTGGCCAATCCTGATACCCCAGTGCACATATGTTAATAGGCTTGAGATGGGCAAATTTATTCAGAGTCATTGTGTCCCTTGCAGGCCAGCTGTATTTTAGAGGACAGCTCTTAGCCGCCCGTTCCTGCTGTGAACATCGGCAATGTAACCGACCGAACGATATAAGCGAAAGCGGAGTGCAGCAGGGGATGAAAGACGTGAGGAGGAAAGTGGAGAGGAGAGTGCAGCAGAACCATGAGGCGGAAAGCGGAGGAGGGTATAGCGAAAGCGTGAGAAGAAAAGTGTGGTGCAGCGACGATGGCTACGAGATGGGGCCAGAGTAGCAAGCATCGTCTGGCAGGTCTGTCAGCGGCGGCTGCTGTGAATCGCACCCATGTGTCACCCACGCGTCGCTCACGTGCTGGCTCTTGTGATTTCCAGATTATTGAGGCAGTTGCGCTTCGCTCTTCACTTCACACTTCACTCCATTCACAACGTGCTGCACAAGGCAGATTGTCCACACCAGCCAATATATCACGTAATGAAAACATGTGCAGAGCTGTGCTCGAATTTTGCGTTAGGGAGTATCGTAAATTTTTTGGGGTTCAGTTGCTCGATAAAGTGGAACCACATTCACAGTCAGCATTCCATTTCACTGTTCACGTGCATCGTGCTCGCATTGGAAGAAGCTGCATACTGAAATGCTGTGCTATTTAGAACCAGACCATATTGTACCAAGGTGGCCTAGCTATTCTAGTTGTTGCACTCGAATTAGACCATACAGAGAAGATTGTAACCAGCCACATCTTATCATGAGTGCTATCATGCGAGCAATTATTGCCTTAGTTTATCTTAAGTCCACTGTACCTTGTACTGTAAGTAGTTCAATCCATAACCAGTTGCCTTAACATCTTGGCAAAAACTTTTGCAATTAAATTGTAAGTTGCTGTGTACTGAACATTCTTGTGGTCTTGTTTCTTTCTTCTGGTTCAGAGTTTGAAAAAGCTGAGCTACTGCTGTATGAAGAGGTTGCCCGGATGCCACCATTTGAGCGCAAGACACTAGTACTTGTTGGAGCACGAGGTGTTGGCAGACGTTCACTGAAGAATAAGCTTATCAGCTATGACCCTGTGCACTTTGGAACACCACTTCCCCGTAAGCTATTTACTACAGGAACATTTTTTCGTTACACTTTCAGAGGTTTTTGGAGGAATTAATGAGAAATATACAGTTGAACTTCTATATGACGAAGTGCTTGAGACCTCCAAAATCATTCTTTATACAGGTGACTTAGTTGTAAAGGTACCATAGTGCACAATTCACTATAGAACCAGGACAAAGCTATTCCTTCATTATACAGGTAATTTCATTGTAGAGGTGTTCAACTATAGTATGTGTGGGCAGGAGTTCTTTAAGTGACTGATTTCGGAATAATGCTTGACCCACCATAAATGAAGAATGACTAGATCTGCCGTGTAAGAACTTCATCCAACGCTGGCCCTCCTTTGACAGTTTTTTCCATTATGGTTAGGATTTAAGAAAACCACAGCAGCCCACATCTGCAATTTGGTAGCCTTCGCAGAAAGACCAATGCAGCAGCAACATGCAAGGCTCCTCGCTGTGTGATTCGTGGGCCTGTTTCATTCGTGCTTGCATAGGGGTCTGCAATTATGTGAGCGGGGATTGATGCAGATATTCTGCAAGTTGACAGCCGCTTTCAAGTTTAGCGTTGTCTGCCTGGTCGACTTGTTGCCAATGTATGACCATTGTCCCACGCAGCTGGGTGACACAGGCATTTGGGGTTAGCAGTGTGACCAATATATTGAAAAAAATTCTGCTGTGCAGGTGACTTTGCTATATTTGCTATATTTGTGTGTAAAAAATAAAATAAGTAAACTTTTGTACTTCCAACACGGCCTTCAAAAAACAAATTTGTAAATTCCTGCTTGTCATGATCTCAGGAAACTGTCCAAGATCTGCAGTGTTTTCGGATAGGCTTCAGATAGGCATATGTTATATTTCAAATTATCGACATATCATACTATCTTGTGATCCCTTTTGAGTTTATATGTATGGGATTAACTGTACATGGCAAGCACTTTATTTGGTTCTTTATACCATGTTTTTTTCAACTATTGAATTTATGTTTGGCTAGGGTAGTCAGCAATGTCTGTAAAGGAGTAGAACTTGTAGTCAGGCTAGTTGGTGAATGTTTTTGTTTTTTAAGTTTAACATGGAAGCAAATGACCACACATACAAAGCACTCATCCCATGCCTCTTTGTATGTGTGGTTGTTTGGTTTGCATTAAACTCTCTGTAAAAAGAGTATGGTAGTATATTAGTAAAAGCTACTAAAAGAAGTCGTGCTGTGCCAGCCCATGTGATGGCTTGTACATGTGAAGCTTAATGGGCATACATAGTGAACAAAACAGCTTGTTCTCCGCAGTGGGCTCCATCTTAATGACAGCTGCCATTGTTGATCTATCACTTCAAAAACCGTGTTCACTTGCAACATAGAGTTTCTCACTATAACACCTAGAGGGTAATCTGGCGCCACCGTCTATGGGAGTTTCTTAAGGGGGCACCGTGCCGTCATGGGAATGACGGTATATGTGTCTGCGAGGCTCGTGTTGGCTGGTGTTGTAAGAAGCTTCGTCTAAAACGTGGATATGGCTACGCAAATAACGCGTTCTCAAAGTAAAATCTTCATAAAATGTTTCCATTCACGCATATTACATCTTTACTCACCCACAGCGCATGACGAAGCGAAGAAAAGCAAGAATAGACGACCAACTGTTTCAAAGCGAGCGCGAACCTTGTCATCTGTCCTCCAACTTTAGCGGCCCGCTGATACTTTTTACGTAACATGTAGTCGCACACACAATAACAACTTCTCATAGTTAAACAAAACATGTTTTCGCGTAATAATAAAGCTAAAACAGCTTTTCACGTGCTGTTCTAGTAGAAAATGAATCATGGTGACAGACGGAACGGTACTTGCCAAGCGCGTCTTCAAGGTGTCCTGTCTCTACGAGAACGATGCCAATCCGAATCCACAATATACCGGCATTCCCATGCTTACCACAGCGCAGCAGCGCCAGATTTCCCTCTAGGTAATGTAGTGAGAAACTCTATGACTTGCAATATTGAATTAAACTGCTGAAATAGCAGCTGTAGTGCTTGTTAGCAATATTAGTTGAGCATTTTAGTTATACAAATGGCCATCAGCAGTGATTGTGAGGCTGCCAGATAAGTGCTGGCAGCCTCACAATCACTGCTGATGTGACAGCTAAGTGTTGGAAAAAAGAATTAATGTTTCTTGCCAGTCCTCTGCACCTTCAAGTTTTTACACTTCTTGCAGTTTGTGTGCTGCTCCCAGTCTGGTGCTCCTTACAGTCAGGCCCATTTCAAAGTTCTGCACCCATTGCTATCCTTGTTCTTTTATATGTGCTCTTTCTCCCTGCTGTGTATTTTTATGAGCCAGCCATCATGTTATCCTGATGAGCTGAAGCAACCAGCTTGAGCATGACTCACCTTTGAGTGCACATTGTTGACATGTTGCTTAATTTTCAATGCATCACAATTAGGGGCACTACACAAGTTGGACTGCACAGATATTTGAAATGAAATATGGCTTCCTGGCCTTGAGAAGAGTGGTGTCTTGTTATACTTTGGTGCAGACACATCTCGACCTATCCGGGAGACAGAAACAGATGGCAAAGTTTATTATTTTGTATCACGAGAGGTGATGGAAGCTGACATAGCTGACAACAAGTACCTTGAATGGGGCGAGCATAGTGGTCACCTCTATGGCACCAAGCTGGACACCCTGCGTGCTGTCATCCGCTCCGGAAAGATGTGTGTAGTGGACTGCAGCCCCCAGGTGTGTGTTCCTTCTGTTATACTGTAGAGAAGGCCTTCCCAGTGGTGACATCCCACTTACTATGGTACCCTCACATTTTCCTTCTGCATTTTAGCTCTTTGTTTCTCCTGCTGGATGGTCTTTATGGTGCACTGATGTTATAATAATCCATGTCTTAATAAACCTCGACTATGAGACACTGTAGCTAGTGGTGCCACATCAAGTTGTACCCCCTGTGGGTAACCTTTTGTAGTTTGTGGTTACAACGAGACAACATTCACTAAAATCTTAGTATGTGGGTGTTTTGCATTTTGCCCACATCAGAATGTGACTGCCTCAACCTAACATCAAACTCACTTCCTTATGTTCACTATGAGAATGCCATAGCATCTGAGACACTTATAGTTGTTGTGCACCAGTGTGAGTTAAGCAAAATAAACGTTATCATGTAGTGATTCTTGAGTCAGCAAATGGCATTTGTAGTTATGAAAATATCTTCATGTGCTCTTTTCATCATCAGCAGAAATGGTGTCTGAAGCTTCGTGCCATTTTATGACTATGCACGCACTGCTATGTTTTGAACTGCTCTTGGAAAAGATGTAACCCACCTCCCGCATATTCTGAGAATGCACTTCCATTGCATCGCAGATAATTGGAATGTTTTGGTTTCCATTATCTCCTTACAGTATCTGAAGATCCTGAACACGCCTGAGTTCATGCCTTATGTGGTGTTCATTGCTGCACCTCAGCTGGAGCACTTTCGTCAGATGCATGAATACGGACGTCATCATGGATATGGAAGCAGCCGTAACCTGACGGTAGGATTAGTACCATAGTAAAGTGATTGTGCTAAAGCTAGAAAGTTAGTACAACCAATGAAAATGACAGGGCTTTTTCTAAAGTTGCATGCAGTACAGTCTGTGTGAGTTTGACATCTGTTTGTGGTGAGTAATACTATTTACAAAATATGTGCATAGGCTTGAATATGTGACATGAATAATGATGCTGCTAAAGCCTGCGGCAAGAACTGTGTGTTGTGTTTGAAGCCATAGAAGTTTGGTGACAGGACCCATAATAATTATGCTGTAGTTGCCTCCTGCTTTACACTCTTCTTTGTAACTAAAAAACCAAAAACAATGTTGCTGCTTTACATAATTAGAAAAGTGCAAATGTTACTGCTGCTGTTAATTTAGCATTGTATAACCTCAAACCCCCCCCCCCTTTTTTTTTTGTTGTGGGCTATGAATGTTTATGTTACCAGGAGCAAGCAGTACAGGTCAGGAATGAGAGTGTTCAACACTTTTGTACCAGAATATATTCTCTCTTATATTTTACTTTTTGATGATTTCGGTAGCACAATGGAGGCCTGGGATATTGCTGTGAATTTATGGTGGCACTAGTGCTAATGTTGAAAGTTTAACCTCTCTTTCTTCAACAATCTAGTTTGACCGAGCCATGAGTCGACATGGTTCACGGCGGGCAAGAACTCTTGAAAGCTTGGCATCTCTCCAGGAGGTAATGTACTGCTTTAATTTTGTACAAATGTGTTACTACCAGTAGATTTGTTGCTCATAATTTCCATAGACTATTAAGATGAAGAAAACCTTTCTAATGGGGCTTGCTGCCTTAGAGGAATTAATTGAAACACAGGTGCAACTTTATTGGAGTGCTAGAGGTTAGCTTTCAAATCAAATCAGTTTGTTATTATTATTATATTGTGCATTAATTGCAGCATATAAGATATGCAGACGAGGGTCCCAAAGTACGAGACTGTAATGGGGCCTTCACATTTTTAAAATAATTTTTTACGGTGAAGTTGTTTATGCCTAGGCTCCTGTGCATTTTTCGTGTGCAAAAACCGTGGGTCGATCCCGAAGATGGTGCAGAAAGGGTTCAAGCACAATGGCACGTGCCCCTGTGGATTCAGGGTAATGGGCTCCGGAACCTGTAATGCACCCTTGACTACCCTTGTCACACCTGGGACCCAAAGAGGTCCCAGGCACGAGGGTAAGAACAGATATTTTATTTCGAACGTTCCCAGAGAGCCCAAAGGAGCAAAAGACACAACTATCACAAAATTACTACGATCGGATCTTAGCCCAAAAGACCGACCCACATTGGCCATGTCTACGTTCGCACCGCCCTCTTTGTTGGCGTTCCAAGCGCTTGCGTATCTAGTTTCCTTTCCTTCCGCTGTCCCATGGTGGTGGTCCTGTCGAAATGTCATGCATGTCTAGTTCCTCCGGCTCCTCGGGGCAGCAGTCCCATCGTCCACACGAATGACAGTAGATGTGTGTGTATACCTTTTGTCACAATGACCACTGATCTAGACAATAAATGTTTGTACGTTTATTCAAATTTCTGTCACCTCTGTATCATGTGCTAAACAGCTTCGCTGCTCATCCACCTTTACAGAGTGAGATGGCTCATGACTTTTTTTATATAATTCAATGTATTGTTTTGTAAGATTATACATTGCAGTTGGGATTGAACCAACACCTTATAAGAAAGACTGATGAGCACTTTAGCTATTGTAAACCTACAGTAGGTATAATAAAGAAATGTTCTTTCTTTGTTTTTTTTTTCAACATCTACTTTGGGTTCTACAGTACTTTTGCTTACTACATTTAGTAAGGAAGTATTTGAGTATATACAGGGTTTTCTGCGTAACTTTAGCCAAACATTAAAAATATGCAAATTCCATGTAGCTGGACAGAACCAAGGTAATGCTGTTTGCTATGGCTTGGAGATACTCAAATTATTTTTTTTTTTGCATTCTGCCTAATTACATAGCTAGTGCAAAAAAGAATCTGAGTATCTCCAAATGATGGCAAGCAGCATTACCTTGGTTCTGTCCAGCTATGTGGCATTTGCACATTTTTAAAGTTTGGCTAAAGTTACATGGGGCACCCTATATATAAAATTTTGTTTCTTGGGTACTGTATATGTTTTTAACTATTTTTTCAACTGTGATGGCTTTAAACAAATGCTGATTGCCTTGATAAAACATAACCAGATAAATTAGTGCTGTTGACCACAATGTAGAGCAGATATGTGCATGCTGTTGCTGGCAACATTTCTGTGGCTTCTTTCAGGCCTCATCTCTCTTACCCTGAGAAGTATAAAGTGCTGGTAGCTATGGAGTATAATTATTTTCAGTAAATAGAGGATGGTATATACGGAGACTAACCACAGTGCTGGCCAATTAACTTTAAGTGGCTGTACTTCCTGTATGTGTCATCCTTTACACTTTATCTATTTATTTAAGTTGTGATAGAACTAGTACAGCTAAGCGCCTTGCTACAATATTGTTCATGTTAGCCTAATAACAGAAATAAAAATTCATCCACTTGACTGAAGGTTAGGTAATGAAAAATGTAGTCAACATTCACAGATGTTTTAGTTCCGTGAGATTCTCTTATGAGGCTTCCTCAAAAGCCAGAATACTATATATTACATTAAACGCTTATTAGTTCGTGTTTCATGTGACCAGAAAGTAATGCAGAATTATTGGGTTGTCAAATTACTGGATATCAAAGAAAACCCACTGAGCCAATGTTTCGTACACAACCCAGTCTTTTTTAAAAAATGCTCAGTTCATAGCCGATAGTTCCATCTCTGCAATCTGCTAATACGTACCGGCACTATAGGTGAGGGTACACAGGTATACTGCTAAAGCCTGGTGCTCATTGTTGATCCATGTCTATCTTAGTATGGGCATGAACAATGCTTGTGCGCATGATTGCTCGACCTCAATGTGTAAGGACTAAGGCCGTGTTTACATTTCGATGTGGTCAGCATACTTGGCATTTGTAATTGGGGATGATCTGACACTGTCAAATCCGGTGCTCAGAAGTAGGTGAAGCATTTGGTGTGTTTATCATAACATGGCTCGGTCATGACTCTGGCCACACCAGGCTGCCAGATGTGACGCATCATGCACTTGTTTGAAGCTTCTTATTGCATATTGGTGTGGTGCATGGCCACACGCTTGAAAATATTGTATAGCAGCTCTTGTTCTTTAACAATAGGCACTGAGTGTGCCAAACATTCAAATATAAACTATCCTTAGCTGGTGCAGTTAAGAACTTGGAAAGCTCGGGGGTGCTGTAGCATTCGATAGTGTATGCATCCTGGGATCAAGCTATCGCCTGCAAAAGCCACCATACTATGTCTCATATATAGCAGGCGTGCTTGTGTGCCTCCCAAGCTATATGAATTATTCAGTTCTTCGAATGATTGAATACTGAATTAACAAGGTTTCACTGCACTATTAAAATTTTGTGTTTTCTACATACGCTTTGGTTTTATTAATGAAAGGTGAAGCTGAAAAAATTGTGGGATCTTTCCTTATGAGCACAAACTGCAGAAGACTAGCGATCACAAATGTTGCCACAGGTAACACATATGGCACCTAGAAACTACCAGTTGAAATATTGCACTTACTGTAGTTGAGAAACAGATGTGCTCTGCTGTCCCAAAAATTGAGTAGATAAAAACAAAGGTAAACAGATATGGCACTGTGGTGTAGCTTTACTGATGTAGCAGCTGACACAGTTGAGGAGATGTAACATGCTCGTGTGCAGCTTGGTATGGAGTTCAATAAGGATTGTATGCGAGCTAGCTGGAACACAGTTCTTGTGTTGTGTAGGGCTGCAAAGGTAAAAGCTTGAGATCTGCACAGACGACGGAGGACACTGATATACATGGCAGTTGCTTTTTCTGTTTGGATAACTTGTGTAAAAAAAACAGAAAGCTTTTGTGTATGGCTCTGGAACACACCTGGTCTATATAGTTAACACGTAATAACTGTGAGCTCAATGAAACCTTAATCATATCAATTTCTTCATTGCTTAGCCCATCTAAAGGAGCGCTGATACACTGGCCGTGCGACAGCAATTTGCTCTTTCTTTTGTTCAGGTTTCATGAGAGAACAGTTGTCTTGCTGAAATCTGGGCTGTGATAACTCAAGGCACAGTGTAAAAAGATGCTGTGTGCGTTTGCCCGGCAACATAAGTTGTCATCCACCAATGCCCTTTTTGTCTATGTAGTTCAAGTTTTTACCTTTGCAGTGCTGCAAAATCCCCAGAATAGCATTGAGACTTCATGCAGCACAGCTTCTGAACTGTACAATAATTTGCTACATGTCCGTAGATGCTCAATCCACATTTAATTTTCTTTTAGTTCTCTCCACATGTCAGAACACCATGCGTACACTTCTGGCTCTGCACAAATCTCCACCCCACTGGATATGTCAACTGTCAGTTTGAGTAGTGGAACACAAGACTACGATGAAATAGCAATAATGTGTGTTTCAATGTCTAAAATACAGTTGCAAGTGTTTTCTTTTTTTACTTCTAAACTTTAGACATCAATGTTTTACACTCAGGCAATGGATCATTGGGTTTCTCATGAAGCAAGCACATTTTCATGACTGGTTTTCTTGACAAGATTAAGTCTGAAAGTTTGATTTTTCAGTTTAAATGACACAGTTAAGCTGACCTTATTCAGTAGCTGAGCATGGGAACCAGGATGTTGCATTTGGCTTTGCACCCTTGAGTGGCTTGTCTTTGCACTTTTATTGAGCTTCTAAGTTGCACTGCCAGGGGATGCTGCATCACTTTTTCTTCATTCGTTTCCAACACTGTGCTGTCTATCACACCAGCTTCATTTTGCATTCTTGATTTTCCGTGGTTTTAGCCATTGTGCACATGGATGCTCTGAGGCAAGGTCTTTGTGTGGCTTTCACTGATTTGTGCCCTTGGTGCTGTGGTGCCATCTCTTCTGTCTCACTACTGTCAAGTGTTGTGAAAAATGGAAGAAAGCCTGCAACTTTGTTGCTTGCAAAAAAAAAAATTGGCCATAATCAGTAAGACAGTTCAAGAGAGGGCCTACTTGAAATCTGTGAAGTGTCAGGGTCGACATTCTGTCCACCATGACATTTCAAGACTTTGTGAATGTAATGTCAACAGGGTTGGACTACATGTAGGGAGTCCGTAGAAAAAGAAATTGTGTAGCAAGCTATCCGGCAGCCAGAAAACAAATCTCACTCTGACAACCAAGATGGTGACTGCCTGCAGCTGTCAGCGGCAGATATCACAAAGGGTGTAATGAAATTGCGTGGTGTGCACAGAGGCAACATGAATCTTGTGCAGATATAAGCCAAATGATGTGCAAATGTATCATTAAGCAGGGCATTAGTAGGTACTTCTTTAAGCCACTCTGTGCTTAGTAACGGCATTTGCTAACATTGAATTATTCAGACTGGGCGATTATTGGGGCTATCTTCCTGTCCCTGCCAAATCCAAAAAATCAATTGAACAATTGCCTGTAGGCTTTCATGGGGCCTTTAAACAATTTTAAATAAACAAATTTGAAATATGCTTTATAAATTGTTCAGTTTGTTTGACAGACACTTTCTGTGTATGCAAAATGTTTTGTTGATGTTTTTGTCTTTAGCATTCCTTTTTTTTTATTACAGCATTTGTGGTTGAATGCAAAATTGTTTTCTGTTGCAATATTCTCTGATGTAACTCTTATGTCCTATATATTTATATTTTTTTACAGCAAAAAGGAAAAGTATGTATTCATTAGTGAGTAGGTGTAGAGAGTAGCAACAGTCCCCAATCTACCTTCAGTTCTTTCTGTTTTAACTCTTTTATGTTCTGATGTCATCCATGTTTTTCGTTTTTGACAGCTAAAGGGACGAGTATGTATCGTAGTGTAGAACATGCATAGTTCTTCTTGGTGTTTATTTGGGTTAATTCTCATATCCATCACACATTTGTTTTGTGCAGTTATACGGACAAATAGTTATGCTTAGTTTGATGCTTTGGATTTTTTTATTAACATGTAATTGTTTGAGGTACCGTAATACCTCGCTTGTTGCAGCATTTTTTAAATGTCCATGTCCGCACAAAGTTAACTCCACTGAAGAGTTTCATGTATTATATGCTGTCAACCATTTAACCAAAATTGGAAGTGAAAGCTTCTTGTGGTTAACGGAAAAGTTTAACTTAATTAGATGCTGTAAAAGTTGAAAGGCTGTTTCTACTTTATGCATGATACATAAGTGTCACAAAAATTACTTCAGGCATAAGGATGTTAAATGCACCAAGTTTAATGATGATAGTCAGCATCATTTAAGTTGATAAAGTTTTAAGCATATTGCTGCCAGCCTCCCAACATGATTCCTTGGTTAACCCTATCTCAGTATCATGCACCATAGACCAATTTTAATATATTGCATTTGTATATTGCATATTGCTCATGCCCACCACACTTGTAGATGGTTGGGGAGCCTGCATTTGCCTCAATCTCCTGCACTAGTTCTCCCCCAGATTTACATGTTTCGCTGTGCTCAAAGGGGTTGGGTATTCGTGTTTCTTGTTGCCAGAGTCTCTTCAAGTCATTTCTGGATTCTATGTGTTGAATGCAAGGGTGCCATAGTTGAGCCAGTGTGAAATTTCTGCAACAAATTGCACACTTCTAGGCCATAAAACTCCTGATAAGCACCGGTTCGAGTTAGATGAATTATACCTACTATACCAGAGTGAGCTCTCTCAAATCGGGGAACTCCTATTCGAAACAACAAACATATTGCCGAGCTATACCTTTCTGAATGCTGTGCGCGAGGCTATAATTAGCTCTGATTACATCATGCGTGGCATGACAGTGGTGCCATCTGTGCATACGGCACATGCCTGATCGAGTAATGCCTTCTTTCTGCTTAACCATGCCAGAGTAAGGCATATGGGTAGTGCGGTTGCAAAGGTGTAAGTGGTATTAGTATTATACATATTTTAGTTACATGTGGCCTTAGTAAACAACCTCCTAAGCTGACAGAAATACAAAATGTTTCATGTCAATAACCTGGCACCGTAGTAGATTTCATGGCACGGTGAAGTTACATCACATGTATAGCTTGTAATGTTTACCATTGCCTGAATGCAGTGTGTGCAATGCACTGCAGCAGTGTAGTGCAGTGTAGTGCATGTAGTACACAGTCAGGGGCATAGCCAAGGTGAGAGCACAGCGAGCACATTTCTACCCCACTCCCTCCTTGAAATATTTGTGTACCAGGATACCTAGAATGAAACGATGTGCAACAACATTCACCTGCTCCCCTCCCCCGATCAAGAGCCAGGCCCCCTCCCCCACAAAAAAATTCCTGGCTACACAACTGCCCACAGTGCAAGCAGTGCAGCGAGACTGAATGCTGGAACCATCACCAACACTAGCACATTGTTCAGGCACCATGCTCTGCATTGCAAGGCCACTGAATTCTGAAATCACCTCTATCGTGCACTCAGTGCATGCTGCATGCTTCATTCCTTCACAGACACTAGATGCTGTTAGTAGTTAGTACGTGTAAGTATGAGTACTATTCTGATGCCATAGTTGGTAGAGCCCTGGCCTCAGAGCAGAGAGGGCTCAGGTATAATCTGATCAAACTGCATTTATTTGGTTGCTCATTTATGTTATTGTAATCATGTTGCTGTTACCATAACAATCGGTCAATGACAGTCGATCAGAGACAACTCTTCTGCTCTAACTGGACCCTCAATTACAAGCTGTCACTCATATTTGCATGTTTTGTGGACCTCAGCTTGCTTTATAATTTTTTTTTCCACAGGATGAAGATCTCAAGAGGACCATTGAGGAAAGTGCCCAACTTCAAAGAGCATACGAGCGATATTTCGACACCGTGCTTGTGAACAACAACTTTGAAAAGACCTTTGAACAGCTCAAGGATGTGATTGATTCATTATCAACAGAGCCTCAGTGGGTTCCCATTTCATGGGTTTACTGAGATTTCCTTTTGCTAGTTTGATGCAGTTGAAAGTCTGAAAGTAACCTGGTTTTAGTTGGCCTATGTGAATTAACTGTGTTAGCAGTAAGAAATTAAACATCTGAAAGTATTTTAAGATTTTAAAAGCCATTCTTTAACATAATGAGTTGATGCTGATTGGGTTTATGTCTAATGTAGCAGTTATACAAGGGAGGACCCAAAGCAACGAGAATTATTCTTCTTTAGTTAGCGTAGTTCTAACATTCCCAAACGTTAATCGCCTTCAAAGCACTCCCTTTGAGATGCAATGGATTTGTCCTACCGCTGTATCTATTGTTCAGAACTGTACAGCGACTCTTGCAAACTGATGACCCTTAGTGCTTCTGTTGTTGTCTTCTTTAGCTCTTCCACATTTTGAAAAAAAAAAAAAAAAACTTCTGTTGAATTAGTTTCACTTTTGCAGATGAGTTGCAAGGGGTAAATTATGAGGAGTATATGGAGAATGAGGCTGCGTTGTCATCTCATTTTTGTCAGAAAGTGCTGCACATTCAGTGCTATGCTGGCGGGAGTGTTGCCATTTGTCCGAGTTACACAGATTGAGGTGTTTTCTTTGAACTACATCACATGACTGATTGAGCATTTCAGTGTAAGAATGCTGATTGGCTGTCTGACCTTGTGGTACAAATTAAAAAACCACAAGCCCTTGGATATAAAAGAAATTCACAAAAGGGAACAGAACTTGAGACTCACCTGTTGCTCTTTTGCATCCACTATCGCAAAACTGATTCAGACAGCCACAGAGGCTCAAAAGAAAAAATGCAGTGAGCTGGTGAAACTTTACACAAGGACACTGCTTGGCCAGCCGATGGAGACGATAGTGGAATAGGTGTGCCAGTGTCACGGATCGGTATTAAATTCCCTTTTGCCTCAGTGAAACAATTGTCATACTTTTGGGTCCCCTCTCGTATAGTAGCTACACTCTTAAAACAGTTGCACCCTTTGGGGTCTATATTTGTCCCACAATAATAATCGTCATCTGCCTTGCTTGTGTTTCCTTTCTTGAAAACTCGGTGCTCGCTACTTTCCTGTCGAGAATGCTGCGTCACACAGATAACGCGCTTGCTGTTCGTGACTGGGAAGTACCTAGCTTGCATCGTTACAGAAAGGAAACGCGGGCAAGACAGATGACGATTGTTGTTGTAGGACACGATAAGCCCCAAAGGGCGTAAATTTTTCTAAGAGTGTATACGTACATAAAAAAGGCATTCAAGTTGTGTTCTACTTTTTGTGTTGTGCTTAGCTCTGGTTGTAGGCTTAGCACATGCCATAATTCAATTTGGATGAATCTCATCATTTTTTTACAGTGTGACACGGCTTTTTCTCATGTCACTTGTATTTTGAAACTTGAAAATGTATGTTGCACAGTGCTTGCCAGAGCCATGCTAACTCCGTCCATTTGCCTAATATTTGGCATTTTAATAGCTGTGATGCCTGTGGCAAGTACCAGAGCAGCTCCTTAATACTGCATCTAGGCATTTAACTTGACAGCATTTTGTTGGCCAAATGAGTAATCTCAGAGATAGCTGCCTTAGCAGCATTGTTTTACATCAGATGCAGTTATTTGTGTTGCGCATTCCATTTTAAAGCTGTTTGTTGATTTTGCTCCTTGCTTATTATTACAGTATGTGCATAGTTTCCCTTATGCAAAGGGTGAAATGTCCTTTTCTGTGTGTGTGTGAGTATGCGTGTTTGTGCATGTGTGCGCATGTGTTGAGTGAACACAGGCATCTTGCCACTTTTTTTATAACCGGTGATGCCACCTGAAACATTACACACACATCACTCACCATACAGCATATCATCTGCATCCACTTCCATGCAGAGCACACTAACATTTGAATGTTGCTCTTTTGTTTACCAGTGGCTTACCAGTGAAATCACATGCCATTCCTGTTACTGATACTTCTGTCGTGTTACTAATATGTAATATTGAATGCTGCAGTAAGACAAAAAAAACAGGAGTTTAATTGTCAACTTTTCTTATAATTATATGCCTTTAAAGCAGATATGATTTCTGGGTTCGATCCCATGTGTGCTAACCACATTCTGATAAGAGTAAAATTCAAAAAATGCTTATGTATCGTGCATTGGGTGCACATTAAAGAACCCCAGGTGATCAAAATTAATGTGAAATCCCCCACTACGGCATGCCTCATGATCAGATCATGGCTTTGGCAGTCAAAACCCCAGAATTTTAAGCACATTTATTTCCATGAATACATATTTTGATTTGTTATTAATTTAAATGTTGCAATAAGGTGAAATACACTGCTCTTTCCTTGTTACACAAGAGTTTCTGCGATTATTGTTGATGCCTTGCATGAATAATGACAAAAAAAAAAAATTAATGTGCACACCTTTTGATAAGCTTGCCAGTTTGCATGCAAAGTTAAAAATCTGGCTTAACAAACGATGTGCTGCCTGATTTGGATATTTCCATGTAACTTCAGGCGACGGTGCTGCAATTTAGTGTGATATGCTTGTTTGCAGTGCGCAGTAGATTGGTGCTCCATAGAGCAGGGCATATGATGGCACAGGAATGAGAAAGTGTCGCAGATATGAAGCATATACTTAATACAATAGAGTACCTGTGAGCAGCCTGTTTTTTCCAAGTGTGAGCCCCCCCCCCCCCTTTTTTTTTTTGGTGACTAGAATGATGCGATAAGGTAGGGCGAGTGATCATCGGTGCTCACATGGTCATTATGTGTGTGTAGTTTTATGAAATGCATTCTGCAGAATTTCACACTGGGTGCTGCCTGTGAGCAAAGATCAAATGCATTGTAGGTTTTGGCTATGTGTGATTGTAGCTGTATTTTTGTATTCATAGATTAAATGCACATTTTGATACCAAGGTGATAACATGGTGCAACAGCAACACTTTGTCATTTGACGAGTGCTCAGGTATTCAAATGGAACATAACAGAGGAGGTAGTAATAACCAAGAGTAATATGCTTCTGGCATAATGTATCTGCGAGTAATAATTTTACTTTATTTAGAAACCTGTGAATTTCCACGTATGTTGTAGTTGTGGATATTCATATATATGATATTCTGTAAGCTGAAGCATTAAACACTTGTGCTTGTAATAGTAGAAAATATTGTTTTGCCCTGTAAAATAAATCTTGTGGTAAGACTGTGTTTACTGACACCGCAGATAATTGAAATGAATTTTTGTGTAGAGGTGCAACACATTTTACATCATCATCTGCTACTGATTATGTGCCATGCAGAATTTTGATGTAAATTTGTATGATGACCAAGTGCAGTCTATTTTTTTAGAGAACCATGATGTACTTTTGAGGAGTTTTCATTCCAAGAATGAAGCATGTTTTTTTATACTTTGTGTAGATATTTTTTTGCTACAACATGATGCATGCGCTCATTCAGATGAACTATATTCTGGGGAAAAAATTGAGTAATGTGATGTATGTAAGAAGGCTTTGTATGATAGAATTAATTTGGGTGTCTTTATTTTGTGTTCACTTGAGGATCTCTCTTCCGCACCTGGATTTACAAGTGGCATTTGTAGAAAGCTTGGTATTATTGGTCAAATATTGCTCAAGTTCTGTGCCACTTGCATTTGTTTCAAAGTTTGCCAGTTGAGAATTCTAGGTAAAAGAATTGTTGCAGGTCGACTTCGTGCGGTTGCCACATAATTATGTGCAAAGATAGATGTTTCATTACATGCTATAGAAGCCTATTGCAGTGAAAAACTTTAGCTTAACACTGATGAAAAGTGGCCTTCTGGGTTGATTAGATACCATTCACCTTTAGTTCATGAAGTTGTAGGAACTTCATGGCGCACAGTTGTGTTACTTTGACTGTATCTGTGACTCTTAGTGCCAGGTAGCTACTTCGTGAGTAGCAACCAGGCACTTTTGGTTGTGGTTTAGGTACATTGTGCCTTATTTTTTACTGTCCTGAACTGTTTCTCTGCTGTATTGCTGGCATGTGGTATAACATGTCTGAAGAGTGGCATATAGTTCGATATTGCACATACACTTTATTGTTTAGTCATACCTTAATAACATCAACAGAATTTTGACTGCAATTAGAGCCACTGCACTAGAAACAGATCTCACAATGCTTGAAGATGCTGTTGCATTGCAGATGAAACAGACTGGAAGTATGCTTTCAAGGCACTATACAGCCATTCACTTTTTACATTTGTGCTTGAATTTTCATTTGTTAGCTCACATGTCTTACATATCTGAGGTCTTTACAACTGAGATTTTTATAGACCTGTTACCTGGTTGCCATCCTGGCATCATCCGTCCAGAGGTGTGCCTTTGACAGCTGCGCAATAAAGTTGTGTTGCATTCATGCCAGAATGCTTCTTGCATGCTTTCTTTATGTACGCTTAGACACTGCTCATGTCACCACTTGGAAGGATTTCGCACAATGTTCAGTGTGCACTAGATTATCAGTATAGCATAGAGACCTAGCACGCAGAGCATCTTTGTGAAAGGGCACGCATGAGTGCATGACCTGTGCTCTTTTATGGGCTCCATTAGTTGTGTTCTGTTATGCAATTATTTCTAGGTACATCAGGTCTTGCAGCTGCAATACTGTCAACCTCTGTGCGTGTTCTTGAACTCTTACGTGTCCTTTGACTTATGTACAAAGCTGTGGGGTTTTCAGAGTGTCCTCTGACTCTCTTCTGTGCCTTAATTTCATTGCTTGTATGCAGAAATTCAGCAATGTTTGTGATATTTGACTCTTCAGCGGCTTCTGGTGTTTTTAGTTTTTGTTTCCCCTAGCTGTGGAGAGTAGTCGGTTCCACTGAAAGCACCATTGTCTTTAATTTTATATTAAATATTTTTGCTCCGCGATGGTCGCTTTTGTTGCTGCCAGCAGGTGCTAGGAAAGGCTTGGCAGCTTATGTACAGCAGTTACTGGAAACCAGAAAACCCACATGCTGAGCCATGACCAACCACAAGCATGGCCGCTTGCTGAAAATGGCTCTGCCACTACTAATGATCAAACTTGAAGTAGCAATTACAAGCACCGTTAGCATCTGTCAAGCTTTTCCCAGCTGCTTAGCGGTGGTGTAAGAAGCAGCTGCCGCAGAGCTTAGGCCGCCTATAGAGCTTAGGCCACACGCTTACATGTTCTCTTTCATAAAGGTGCTTGGAGCACAATAGCTGCCACAGTGGCCAAAATGCATGTCTTAATGTACTAGTTTTGAAGCTTACTTGTTTTGCAGAGCCTTGTGTAGTGATATACCTTGTTGTGCATCTTGTTGGTGTTAAATGGACACTAAAGAAAAACACTAAATCAGTTTAGCTGGATAAAACGTTCTTAGAAAACTGTTTTCGTTAATTTAGATATAATCAGTTGATTATTACAAAGAAAATAATGGTCAACGTTTCAGTTTTTGAATTTCGTGCCAAATCCCCAACGCCAGTACATCCCTGTGACCTCACGTATTTCAAAGTATTCCATGCTTAGGCTGCGTTGGCTCATCAAATGTTCCCGAAACTCGCTATGTTCAATCTTTGGCTCCTTTAGAACACAATGTACTGTATCCCTACTGCTAAAGAATGAACTAGGCCGTAGAAGGCGCTGTCAAAATCTATGACGTCACAGCAAGCTGGTGCGGGAACTTAAAGGATGCGTCACCAACAAGGAGGCTTAAAAAGAAATTTTACAGAGAAAGCTGTATATAATTATCCGTAGTTTTTTTGGCATCCGGCAACAGAAACGGACTTTCTAACAATTCTACCGATTTCTAACAAACCCATACACAATAAGTTTCATTGTTTGCTTTGTGTGATCACATACGGGTGCAGTGCGGCGGCGCAGATGTCAAAATGCTGAACAGATTAGAACGCTTGCCGTGAAAAATAGCGTAACGTCGACGTTATTGCAGTATATGAGCAGGAGAGGTATCGGCACTAAAAACAGCTGCGTTATCGATGGGGAAGACATGTATAGTTCGTCCACCCGAAGAACAACATGCGTACACCTAAAGAACAACATGCGTACCAGGAGCGCCGGAGGGAACAGCAACGAGAATGTAAACGGCGCCGGCGCGAAACGATCACCGACGAAGAACGTTCCTGCGATGCTGAATGAAAAAATGACAACCATACCACTTTGTGAAGGGGGAATGGCAGCAAAAGCACTTTGCTTTTTGTTTGAGAGCTTTGACCGTTGTAAGCTTTCGCTACCATTCCTTCTTCACAGAGTGGAATGGTTGTCCTTTTCTTTAAGCATTTTTTGTCACCGCCCTTTCACTGTGGTTCTTCTGGCGTATCAAGCGTCTTATTGTGGCAAACGTGGTGTTTATGATATTGTAAGGTGGTTTATTGCTTCAAGAAGAAATAATTTTTCTTTAGTATCCTTTAAGAGCAGCATGTACAAGGAAAAATTGTGGAAAAATTGAAAAATGCTTTTTTTTTCATTGATTCATTTAAAGGCACCAACAATTATTAACGTCTGGAAAGCGCCTTGAGATTACTGTGCCTATGGAAGGATAATGACTCGCAATGATGGGAATAGGCATACTTATATCTCTTAAATAAAAAAAATTATATTTTTAAATCGGCACTAGAAGTCACACAAGAATGACGCGGGGCAACTCTTTGTGGTGAAACATCAGTTGTCATTAAACCCTTGTAAACTGAATCCAATCATAAATAAATTTACAAGCATATTTCCTAATATTGCATTGCAAACTATGGGCTCTGAGATTTGCGCGCGCTGGCAAGTTTTGTTCCCGCCGTCCCATTCGCACGGAGAGAGCGTAATTTCAGTGGTGGGCGTGGCCGGCTCCTTGTCTGCACCGCGGCGCTCGCACCCGAGGACGAAGGAAAAAACGAAATCGGGAAAGAAACAGTTAATGATAACTCAAAGGGAAGCTCATTGCTTTCCGAAGCGGGGATGCCTTAGAACATGCACCTATAAAGCGAAATATAAGAAGTAAGAAGAAGCATGTGCTTGCTGCGGTAAAGCTAGAGAAACGATGGAACATGTTTTATTAGAATGTGAAGATATATGTGCAGCGGTCGATTTAGGCACCACTGGCCTCCTTGAAGCCCTTGAGTTCAGCGAGAGCAGGAGGAAAGTGAACCTGGATTAGTAAGAGGTGATCGGAAGATTGGTGGAAGAAAAATAGGGAAACGGCAGAAAACGGAGGCGTACAAAAAAAGTTCACAATGGGGGTCAGAAAATTTGGTTATGGGAATTCATCGCGTTTTTTTTTTCTTTTTTAAAGGGGCCCTGAACCACCCCTCGGCCCGGGTGAAATAACAGTCCGCGGGTAGCATACGCTGTTGTGAACATCTCAGCCAAGTTCTGTTGTACGCGGTCCGTGGAGCTCCCAAGCGGAGCGCGAAGTCCCGTTTTTCTCAAACGCTCTTCTTTCAAAATCCCCATGATCCTCTCTCTTTTCTGTGTGCATTATTTCGTCATAAAGCTCGCTCCAATACGCGGCTGCTATTGGTTACTGCGCTCGGCTACACCGCGGCCGCCGCGAGGTGCCGCCACGAGTCCAGTGGCTAAGCGCACTGCGGCTCTCTGAGGACAGCCGCGTTTGGCTTACGTTTAGCGCGGCATAGGCACCAAATCGGAAATTCTATGTGCGCGCCACGGTGACGTCTCCGCCGTAGCCTTCGCAGTGCAAGGCATTGGAGGAGGAAGGGGAGCACAGCTGAGGTCGTGTTTGATTGCCGATAACTCCGCTTCTGCTGAACGCATTGAAGTACTTTGTTGCGGCAAAGTGGTTCTGAAATAGCCTATCTTCACTTCAAAAGTCTTTCTCCCCTTCGATAAAAAGTGGTTCAGGGCCCCTTTAACCTAGGTAAGAAATTAGGAAGTATAATATCAAGAGCTTGGTGGCGCAACCCACCGCCCCGTTCCAAAAGGGACGCTAATAACACCCATCTCCTCCATCCATCCATGAATTTCGCACCGAAGGGGTTTGCATTTGGAAATGCGGTTGTTTGCTTGAAATCAGGGGTACATTCGGGACTCGATGGCAACCAAAGGTCAGTGGGAGGCCTCGCATCGGGCACTCACGGGAAGACTACAAATAAAGCTGTGCAGGGTGATATAGGCTGGACAAGCTTTGAAGTGAGAGGAGCCCAAAGTGAAATTGATTATGAACAGCGACTGAGGATTATGAAAGAAAGTAAATGGGCTGGGAGAGTTTTCAGGTATTTGTACAGGAAAAATATTGATTCACAGTGGAGGAAAATAACTAGGAAGCTTACCAGCAAGTATGCGACCTGTACGGTGGGCAACATGGCAACAAAAAAACATCAAGCGGAAAGTCGGAGAGGCTGAGATATTCTCATGAGTGGCGGCAATGGAAAATAAACCTGCTATGGGCAACTACTTAAGAGGAAAAAACGAAACCAGGAAAGAAATAATTTATGAGAACTCAAAGGGAAACTCATTACTTTTCGAAGCAAGATCAGGATGCCTTAGAAGCACGTGCTTGCTCCGGCAAAGCTAGGAAAACGATGGATCATGTTTTATTAGAAAGTGAAGATGTATTCCCAGTGGTCAATTTAGGCATCTCAGGCCTCTTTCCTTGATACCCTTAGGTTCAGCGAGAGCAGGGGCAAAGTAAATATGTCCGCAGTAGAGATTAGTAAGAGACGATTGGAAGATTAGTGGAAGAAAAGTAGGGAAACGACAAACAATGGAGGCGTACAAAAACAAAGTTTACAGTAGGGGTTCAGAAAGTTTGGTTATGAGAATTCATTGTTTGTTCTTTTTTTTCCTTTTTTTTCTTCTTTTTTAACATAGCCAAAGCATTGAGCAATATAATAGCAAAAGCTTGGTGGCGCAACCCACCATCCCGTTCCAAAGGGGACGCTCGTATCATCCATCCACCCTTTTGATGCGTTGAGGAGGCTTTTGCGCGCTCCGGTACTGTTGTTGCGGCCTGGATGACGCGAAAAAAACAGAATTTTGCAATGCTATATTGGTTAGGAAATGATGGCTGAAGGTGTACGAGGGCCAAAGCGCGTGCTGGCGGCTATTTATTCTCTCGCACGGTAATTTTTTTTTTTTGTGCACACATAAACTCCCACTACGTTGACGTGTGTATGTAAGGGGTGGTATATCTGTGCAAGAGTTCGTCGTGAGATAGGTAGAAAGTATGAACAGCCACCGACTTTAGCCCCTTTCCTCGACCTTTTGAACTACGTATTTAGTGTTGGCTGATTAGCGAACGAACAAACCTAACGCGCGCCGGAGTAAATGTACCAGTCCCAAGGCAAATGTTCGAGGTGAAGTGTTACTGAAAGTGCAAAAACGCAATGAATGTCTCGGCTAAGCCGCGGCAAGCTTTAGAAAAGGTGTAACTGCGGATTAAAGGTAATCCGCGCGTTTTGCGGTGTGCGTTCGCGCGCCATCGCCTGCAGTTTCAAGGCCGGGTGGAGCGAGAAATGTGCGCGAAATGTTAAATTATGCAATTTAACATTTCGCGCACATTACCGCCTAAGCAACCATTGTCATAATTGTGAACAGTATTATTGTAATGTTAATTACACCGAACATAGAAATCCGCGTGTCTGTTTGCGGCATGTCTATGTTATTTATTTTAGAAAATATATTTATTTTATGAATGCCTTACAGGCCTTCAGGAGGGCATTGGGTAAAGGGAAAACTACGGTTACATCAACGCTGTGCAACGAGGCAAGAAAACGTCAACGTAACGAAAGCTTTATTCCCACAACGCGTGCAAGATGAATACAGTCAATACAAGAAGTACAATTGAAAGGAAAACTAAATATAGGACAGTACGCATGCTAAGATGCTAGTAAATATTGCACGAAAATCGTCGCACTACAGAGTAAGCATACAACGCGGCAATTACGATATGAAATGCTGAATCGCCGCAATGCAAAGTGCGAAAAAACCAACACGAAAAAAAAACACGCAAGACAAGGTAACAACAATTAAACTCTGCCAACTACGATAATTAAGCTACAAGTTCAGAAACAATGAATGTGTGAACCCACATATGATTTGCTTAGAAAAATAAATTATTAAAGATACGTACTACAAAATCAATGGATAAGAATATAGTAACGTATACTGGGAATAATAAAGGCACCAGAGGTTGAGACCTCAAAATATATATGGTTGAGACCTCAAAATGTTCCAGGCAGAACTGAAAAATTTCCTGGGATATATAACTTGGGAATAACTTCCGCAACACGTGAAAAAGAGAGGCAGTGCGCCTGTCGAGATCTTGAGCGGTTTGCCTTCTACGGCCGCCTCTGCTTTCACCAGAGCCCTCGGCTAACAGCGCCATCCAGGGGCGGCCGGGTGCGGGCACTGCATTACATTAATTTTTCTTTCTTTCTTTCTTTCCTTTTTTTGTATTTTTTTGCTGGGGAGTGCATCGAATGGGACGGCCGGAGGAAAACCTGCGAGCGAGCGCAATCTCGGAGGCCATGCTAGCACTATACCATCCAGGGCAACGTTACTATCTAGTAGGGATGGTCCAGGGAGCCTACATGCAGTGATGCAAACTCCAGTGATTTATCCCAGATCTAGTGTTCTAGGGTCTCTGTTCTGGGCATTGAGCAACATAAAGCTCGGGAGTCTTCCATGTCGCTCTACCATTTTCTCATTGACACTTTTTATGTAATTATAATATTTCGGAAGGTGAATAAAAAATTAAGGCTAATTATCTAATTAGGCGGAACGAAAAAAAGAGTATCTCCAAGCGACGGCAAACAGCACTACCTTTGTTCTGCCCAGCTACGTGGCAGTTGCATATTTGTAAAGTTTGGCAAAAGTTACGTGGGACACCCTGTAGATATATATATATATATATATATATATATATATAATATATATATATATATATATATATATATATATATATATATATATATATATATATATATATATATATATATATATATATATATATATATATATAAGGCACTTGCCATGGTCGTGAGCACTGGCGCTAGTTAAATATCGCAGGGTTAGTTCTACCAGACAAACAGAAGTATACCCCCGTAAAGTGGATGACAAACGGTGCTGCGGTAGTTCATTTGGCAAGAGCATCGCACGCATACATGTGACGACGACCCGCCGTGGTTGCTCACTGGCTATGGTGTTAGGCTGCTGAGCACGAGGTCGCGGGATCGAATCCCGGCCACGGCGGCCGCATTTCGATGGGGGCGAAATGCGAAAACAGCCGTGTACTTAGATTTAGGTGCACGTTAAAGAACCCCAGGTGGTCGAAATTTCCGGAGCCCTCCACTACGGCGTGCCTAGCTCATAATCGGAAAGTGGTTTTGGCACGTAAAACCCCATAATTTAATTTTTTTTATGTGAAGGCGTGGATTCGTATTGCATCTGCGGCCAGCTGTTTTTCATCCACTTTCATTTTAATTTATTCATCATTTCGGTACTTCAAGTGAGAACAACTACAAGTAATTTCCCCTATGCTGTATTTTGTGTCATTGCTTGTTTGGCTACTGATATATATATATATATATATATATATATATATATATATATATATGTGTGTGTGTGTGTGTGTGTGTGTCTGTGTCGGCATTTGTGCAAATCGTGTAAAAGCCTCACTGTGGCCTGTTTCAGGGCAAACGACGGCATGTTATAAAGCTTTCTTCGTGATTCCTGATATGGTTAGGCGCATTTCAGGTTTGTTCAGGCACCATTAAGCTGATGATTGTCTTATTGCAGGCATGTAGTTCGATGGCAACCAGGTCAATTATACGCCTGAATGTTCTGTGTGGCCTTTCTGCAGGTAAAGAAGCATGATGAGAACGTATATTTCGGCAACGTGCCTAATATTCGCCCTGAGAGGGTCGGTGGCTAAGCACGTTGATATTGGGTGATCTCGAGCTATGACAATCGTTGCCTCTGTAGATGCACACTTCGGAAGGCCGAGACACGTCCTTAGTGCTTCAGCTTGTAGTCCCTGGAGTGCACGCATGTTTGTTTTGCAGGTGTTGCCTAGCACATGGAGGCTGTGTCTTGCGAAACCGAGGAACAAGGCATTATAAAGCTGCAGCATTGACCGCGCCGATGTGCCCCATGACTTTCCGGCGAGAAATTTGAGGAGGTGTCTTATTGTCGTTAACCTCCTCTTTAGGTACGAAACGAGCGGGCTCCCTGGTAGGTCGTGGTCGATAATTACCCCTAAAAAGCGGTGTTGCCGGGCGTTTGCTATTGCTTGCCCATGGAAACGTACAGAGTAAGGCCTCGTTGCCGTCCGAGTGATTGCAACAAGCAGCAGTTCGCTGAAGACCGCTCTAACTTCTGTTTTCGCAAGTACATCAGTGTTAACATAGCTGCCTTTTGTAACATTGCTTGTACCTGCAGTTGTGCTACATCAGACGCCCAGATGAAGATGTCATCAGCATAGATTGATACTAGAACTGTTTTGGGAAAGCGTCAGACAAGGCCAACAAGCATTAAGTTGAATAGTGTCGGGCGCCTTGCGGTACTCCACGGAATGTTTGGTGTTGAGTCGTGGTGCCATCCTCGGTCATCACGAAGAAATGTCTGTTGGTCAAATACCTGCAGAGCCACTGAAAATTGCGGCCACCGATTCCGGCTTCAATCAGAGCCTCTATGATTGCATAATGTGCTACATTGTCGTAGGTGCCCTTGATGTGAAGGAAGAATGCCGCAGTGAGTCGTTTCAGATGCTTTTGATGTTGAACAAACGTGACCAAATCTATGCCATCATCTATGGATGAGTGGCCACGCCGGAAGGGAACCATAGCATCTGGGCACACGTTGTAATTTTCCAGGTACCATTGTAGGCGCGTCAAAATGATTCTGTCGATTATATTTCCGATGCAACTGGCCAGAGCGATGGGGTGGTACGATGACAAATCTAACAGCGATTTACCAGGTTTGAGAAGCGGAACCAAGCGGCTGCATTTCTATTCACGTGGAACCAGGCCATTGCATCAAACTGTTACAGCTTGTCTCGTCAATAAAGTAACGTTACGTGTAATTGGTTACTGAAAAATGTAATTAAATTACAGTGAGCGTTACCGTGTAAACAAAGTAATCGTTAAATTACAATATTATCGAAAAATGTCATGGATTACAATTAATTAATTGCATGAGAGAGAGAGAGAGCAAATGATAAAGGAAAGGTAGGGAGGTTAACCAGGACTGAGCCCGGTTGGCTACCCTACACAGGGGAAAGGGAAAAGGGGACGGAAAGATTAAAAGAAGAAGGGAAAGTCTACTGGGTATATCGTGCGGTCACTCAGTCCGGATCACAGACGCTGACTCAATCCAGTGGCTTTCAAATATCGCAGCAGAGCTTTTGTGGCCTTTTGTAGCTGCGATATACGAGGCCATGGTCCCAAGATCTTCTTCAAGGTGAACGGTGAGCTGTGCAGAGGTCACGTCTTTCGTTTTGAAAAGATGGGCAGTAGCACAGTAGATGTTCTATAGTTTCCTCGACACCGCAAACACTACAGTCGGCGCTATCAGTCATTCCAATCAAAAACGTATATGCATTGGTGAATGCGACGCCCAAGCGTAAGCGGCCCAGTATTGTTTCCTCATTTCGCAGAAGCCCTGGTAACATCCGCAGTTGCATAGAGGGGTCGAGGGAATGCAATCGTTCTTGGCATTTAATTGCATGAAATTCGTTACTTGCAAATCTGGTAGGATCCTACATGCTACTCTGCATAGGGAAAGTGACGGGGGCAGGAAGGCTGGAGGACGAGGAGGACAGCAGGCGGAGGGCTGAAACACCTTACTTGCTGGCTGCAGAGCGGGAGCACTAAAACCTACATCGCGCATTCCGACGTGAAGGTCACGTGTTGGGCCAACTCGTTTGGCTTCTATTATGTTGCGCAATGCTTAGATTCAGGCACGTACGCAGGATTCTTTTTCGGGGGGGGGGGGAGCAACCCAAAGTAACTTTTCTATGCAAATGAGGTGGAGGGTGCTTTTACTAGTACAAATGTGAATGATGCCCACCATTTGCCATAAAAACGCGTAAAGCCGCAAAAGACAATTGAAATAACGTGCACCTCACAGGTACGCCTGTGAGATACACCTCTCCTTTACTTGGCCAACAAAGAACCACATTAAATGGACTCGCGCATGAAAGATGCGCAGGAAGACCCTTGCCAAGAACAAGTTAACAAGCGAAAGTGCAAAATAAAGATTTCTAGTAACGTTTTTTGAATTAGCTCTGGAAGAACTTTAGAGAAATGTATATTTGCGGAACGGTCACAGTTCTTTTGCATCCCTCGCTTACTGCTCTACCAAGTAGCAAAACCGACTCGTGTTGTTATTTGTGAAGTTGCGTAACGATGCGTGGTCACCAGTCCCGTACAACTCCGTAGAGCGCAGGACGCTGCGGTTCTAGACGTACTGCGCAAACCGTGGAAGTTTAGAACACCCCCCCCCCCCCCACCTCCCGCCTTTAGCAGAGCAGGGACGTGGCTACGTCAGGCGGCTCGATTGATAACTGTAGAAAGGTCATTTAAAACACACGGAATTATTCTCAAGTTCCGGCGGCGTTTTCTCTACTTCCTTTTTAAATAAAAAGATGTTGATCCATAAATATTTTCACAAACAGTTTTCGCTTTTTCTCCCTGTTTGGCTGTTGCCTTGGCTTTCTCGCTTAGTAGATCGCTTAATTTCTCATCTCCTTGCGACTCTTGTTTCCAGTTGCCAATTTTGCACGAAAAGTGCTGTACAATATCAGGGAATAATCAGACGAGGTAACGGGTGACAGTCGTATTCTTATGGGTTTAAGGGTTATTGCAGGGTCTGATGATCGACGCTGTTTCGCAATATTTTATTTTCCACCTTATCTAACCCATATCGCGGATATATGGTTCCGACTATCTGCCAGCGTCGTGGCGAGCTGTCACTCGAGGAAATAATGAAGCAAAAGGAAAAATTAAACGCAACTGGCGTTTTCTCCGGCCACAACTCGTTCCACGAGCGTGCAGACCAGCCGACTATGAACCCAATCCCTTTCCTGGCGCTGGATCAGTCTAAATAAAGAAAGTTGAACTAACGAAGCAACAGTGATGCGCGTGATCGTTGAATAGATGGTGACATAAAAATTGTGTTGGGCATTATAAATAAAATAAAATATTACAATTAAAACAATCAACTACCCCCTGCCTGCTGCAATAGATGGTGACAACTGAATTCATGTTGAGTTAATCGCGCGGGCACTGAATCGATGACAAAACTGGCCTCCACACCCCAGGAGATGCCGATAACTACCGCCATCCAAAAGGAGTGAAAAAATTGACTATTCCACTCTGTGAAGATGGAATGGCAGCGAAAGTTGACGACAGTCAAAGCTCTCAAACGAAAAGCAAAGTGTTTCACATCCTCTGCGGGTCGGCTTGAAGATAGTGCAATATCGGGCCGACCCGTGGCGGAGGTGAAGCAGGCGTTAAGAACCCCGCATGCGTGGGCCAATCCCGAAAGTGGTGCAATGCCGGGCCGACCTGCGGTGGAGGTGAAACTGACATTAACTCGTCATACGTCGGCAGATCCCGAAGATATTGCAATACCGGGCCCACCCGCGGCGGGGATGAAGCAGGCGTTAAGCGCTCCCCACACGTGGGTCCATCCCGAAGATAGTGCAATGCCGGGCCGACCCGCGGTGGAGATGAAGCAGGCATTAAGAACTCCTCACTGCAAGTACCCATACCGAAAACCTGTTGAAGCTCGGAGTCCACAACACGCTCGAAGAAATTATCGAGGCACAAGAGCACTCACAGCTGCTCAGGCTATCCGGCATCCCGACGGGCCGCAAGATACTCGACGAGATGGGCCTCAATCCTGTCGACCAGTGGCCCGACGTCGTGCGGATTCCCAGCGACATCAGGTCTCAACTGCACATCGCGCCCCTTCCCCGCAATATGCACCCCGCAAACAACGTCGGCAGACGTCGGGCCAGGGGTACAGCTCTACTCGAGCATGTCCGCAATAACCACATTGAAGCAAGCTTCGTGGATGCCGCGGCATATGTCCAACAAGAGGCATTCGCCGTCTCCATCGTCGACTCCAATTCAAGGCTCACTTGCTGCGCTACGGTACGCACTTCGAGGCCCGTGGTAGCCGAACAGGTTGCAATCGCGCTGGCTGTGCTTGATGGTCGCAGAGAGGCAATATATAGTGATTCCAAGGCAGCCATTAAGGCCTACCAAACCGGTATGGTCTCCCCCCAGGCCCTCCGCATTCTCCAAAGCGCCCAAAGTATCTCTCCGCATTCTCTCATTTGGTTTCCCGCTCACTTGGGGTCGATTGAGAGTTCTCACTCTAACCCTAACGAGGGCGCGCACGAGGCCGCGCGAGGACTCGCTGAACACGCCGCCTCAGCAGTCCCCCTGCCCCGCGGGGAACCCTTGCTCACGTTTAATAAAATAACCACGCACTACCATCTGTCAAGACGGGTATTCCCCCTCCCGCACTCCCCTTATGCAGGGCGCGCGCGGTTACCCTTCGACATTTACAAGCCCGTGCGTACCCTAACCTCGCGGTTCTTCATGCCATATATCTTGAAAGATATCCCAGCGCGGACTGCCCAGCCTGTGCACTAAAAGCAACATTCGACCATGTGTTGTGGGAGTGTGAAGCCATCGGCTCCTCCTTCAGCGAGGATAGGTGGGCTGCGCTCTTGGGCAGCCCCGAACTCAACGACCAAACCCTGGCCGTCCAGAGTGCCCACGATCGGGCCGTCAAGCTCGGCTTGGCGGTCCCTAAGTGGGACTAGCCGGGTGGCACGGGGTCTCCCCTGTGTCTTCTCTGGACCGAAATAGTTACTTCACTCACTCGCGTATTCCAATGCCGGGCCCACCCGCGGCGGGGGTGAAGCAGGCGTTAAGCGCTTCCCTCATGTGGGTCCATCCCGAAGGCAGTGCAATGCCGCGCCGACCCGCGGTGGAGGTGAAGCAGGCGTTAAGCACTCCCCATATGTGGGCCCATCCCGAAGATTCCGAAGGGTGCGTTATAGGTTCCCGAGTCTACAGGGGTATGTGCCATTGATCTTGGACCCTTTTTGCACTGTCACCAGCATCGGCCCACATGATGATTTTTTTTTGTTAACGGACGCCGAACAAAACTACGGAAGTTAGTCATACACTGCTTTCACTGTAAAAGGCAGCAAAATGTTGGCTGCCGAGTAGATCGATTTGTCGACGCTTTAGGAATGTGTGAGGAGTGGTGCCTTGGCCGGATAGGTTGGGGGGGGGGATTAGGAGGAGAAGAAACATTTATTAAAAAAAAAAGAAAGGACAAGCAGGTGTCTTTCTGCCTGTGCGGGAGGCGCCCTTAGTCCAGGGCTCCTGCGGCTCTTGCTGTCTCCCGGGCCCGCCGCACCAGTCGCTGCTAGTTACGAGGGTCCGAGCTAGTCAGCACGGCCTCCCACTGCTCGGGTGTGGGGTTGGGTATTTGCGGGGCCGCCTTCACGTTGGGGCACGCCCATGTGGTGTGATATAGGGAGGCGTAATCATTACAAAGGAGACATTGGTATGAATATAGTGTAGGGTGTATTGCGTGTAGTCTGCTTATATGGGGGTATGCATAGGTTTGTAGTTGTCGCCATGTTACGGCGTCTTCACGTGAGAGGGTCCTGTGTGGAGGTGGGTATTGTCGTCTGTTCAATCTGTGGTGTTGTAGTATGGCGTTGTATTGTAAAGGTACAGGCTCCATGGATGCGGCCGTATCCCTCTCTTGTGGCGCCCGGGAGGCATGAGCTCAGGCTACAGCGTGCGCACGCTGATTTCCACGTAGGGACTCGTGTCCTGGAGTCCACACTATCTCAACGTCCGGGAATTGGGAGGCTCGTTTGAGGAGTCGGTGGGCGATTGAATATATTTTGCCTCTTGCGTAGCTACGGCAAGCTGCCTGGGAGCCAGTAATAATTGTGACGTACTCGTTGGTCAGACTGGAGGTGATGGCCAAGGCGATGGCTGTCTCCTCCGCTACGAGGGTGCTGGCAGTGCGGACCGTCATCGAGACCACCTCTTGTAGGTTATAGTCGACAACGGTGGCCGTCATGGCTGCTTTTTGGGGGTACTGCGCGGCATCTGTGCACGTATAGTGTAGTGGGGAGACTGCCATATTTTGTCTGTAGAGTTTTTGCGCGAGCTTGGCGACGATCGGCATGATGTTCCGGGTGCATGCTTCTGGGGATAGGGGCTACCTTGATGTGCTCCCGGATGCTGGGGGCCAGATGAATTGTTTGTTCGTGGCCTTTGCCGTCTGTGGGGTAGCCTAGGCGCGCTAGGACTGTTCTTCCTGTTGGTGTGAGGGCTAGTCGTTCTCGTTGGCTTGTGAGGTGGGCGTCTATAATTTCTCTTATAGTATTATGGACTCCTAGGGCTTTAAGCTTGAGTGTCGCTGTTCCCGGTGGTAGGTCGAGCGCTTGCTTGCAGGCTTTCCGAAGAAGTACGTCTAATTGATCTATCTCCTTGGGAGTGAGGGGCTAGTACGGGGCAGCGTAGGGGGGGGGGGCCCGGCCCCCCCCCCCCTTGGGTACGTGCCTGCTTAGACCTTGCCTTCCTTTATGCTTTTGGGATGTTCATTTGCCGGTCATGAAAGCTGGTCTTTTGCTCTTTTACGGAGTGGAAGCTGTCGCACTGCTTTTGCTTGCCGCACTCTAGATTTTTGGAGCAGTTAGTGGGAACGTATAGCGCGTGCTGCTAGCTCATGCACTTCATGCTGCAGGTTTGCCGTGGCGAGATGAAAGTCAACCTAGGCGAATTCACATTATATGTGTCAAAGGAGCTGCCATAGGTAGATTTAGTTCTGACATCCACTTGCTTTTGCATATTGTAAGATCTAAAAAGAAAGAAACGTCCGCCCGTCGTCATCTGTAGCAAAGCAAATGAGTTGTCTGAAGCATCATCTTCAAACTCTTGATCAGAAGTTAATCAGTTCAGGCAGTGCAACGATGTCCCATCAGTGGTAAACGACAAAATGAAGCTTTCTAAATGGAGAGCCAAGGGCTGCAAGTAATGGAACTTTTCGTTAATGGGATGAGAAAGTCAAAGCAAATTTGACGAGACCCCCACACAAAAGTAGTATATGTTAGTTGTAAGCCTTTCTTCACTTAAGGAACAGCTGCTATCAAAATTTTGTTTCTAGCCCCTAAGGCCTGCTTGCATTTGTGCCACCACAATGAAAGCAAAGATGAAATTATATAATGTTGTGCTTTTAATCAGTGCCAAAAAGCAGAAGTATGGTGTAGTTATTGAGATTATGCTGCCCGAATTTGCCAATCTCAGCTCTCGTGCTCTTTTGTGAACCAATTTTGTAATCTGGGCAAGTCCGACCATCAATATATGATGGGCCTGGGCATCTGGCACAACTTTAGAATGCAGCCTTTTCTGCACCTCGGTGAATTAGTACATTACTAGGACTAGGACTTCAAGTTTCTTCCTCGAGCCTGCTGCTCAGAGGAAGAAATTTGGATAGTGCGTATACCTCTCGGTATAAAGAATATGTACCCACACCGGCACTTGCTGTGGTTATTCCACTACCTCGCTGCGCCGATATCACGACCGAAAACTCATTAGTTGCCGTGATATTGCTTTATTTTCTGTATCACTGACTCACTGTGCAGAGTCGCCGAAACACGGCCGCATCACTCCTTGTTCATCGGTGTGCACTTTCACTGCACATCTCTGGAAACATGATTACTGTGCAGATAAGACTGTATGTTAACTGAAAGCCACCTAGAACAAGCTGTAGGAGGCGCTGGTTAACTCTGTGCAGCGTAGTCCTTGCTGGTGAAGCAGCGCACAAACACGGACACAGTGGAGACAAGCAGGAATAGACGACACTCGCTGTAGCGTAGTCCATGCACCCTTGTAAGCTCTGCACGTAAAGCGCCAGTGCCAGTGAGCGACGCGCAGTGGATTTTCATCTCAGAAGCTTCATTTGTCCAGCGAGACCCAAAGCATAAAGCCAGAGTGCGTACGCCGAACCATAATCCTGCATTTAGCCTTCCAAGAGTGCGCCTTGAAGCAATCAAGCTCACCCGACACAGCCCAAAAAGAAAAAGAAAAGAAAAGGAAAACCTGGCATTGGTCGCCCCTGTTGCAGCAACGCTGCGTGCCACGCGACCGTTCCGGAAAGAACCGTTCCCTAAAGATGCCGGGTAGATTCGCGACTGCTCATCTTCAAACATTATTGTCTTGGCTAAAACAAGTGTTTTGATTAAACCTTCGGAAATAAATGCTGTTTCTTCTGGCTAACTTATGCGCCATGTTTTATATCTTTACTTGGAACACCTCCCTACGTGTAATTTGCAGCGAAACGTAAGGAACTACACTATTTTACAGCGAAGCTACATACTTCTACCGTACAAGGAAATTTTCGTGTCGTAAGCAAAAAACTCACCATACGTGAGCCGATCCCGAAGAGAGTGTAATGCCGGGCCGACCCTCGGTGGAGGTGAAGGAGGCGTTAAGCACTCCCCATACATGGGCTGATCCTGAAGACAGTGCAATGCCAGGCCGACCCGCGGCGGAGGTGAATCAGGCGTTAAGCACTCCCCATACGTGGGGCGATCCAGAAGATAGTGCAATGTCGGGCTGACCCGCGGCGGAGGTGAATCAGATAGAGATAGAGAGATTCTTGGTTGGGGAAGGAAAAGTTGGGGTAAAGTGCAGTGCAGTAACCGTCTCTCAGTTGAGGACTTCTCAACCGCGCTGAAGAAGTGGGAGAGGGAATTGAAAGAGGGGTCAGGCGTTAAGCACTCCCCATACGTGGGCCGATTCCGAAGATAGTGTACCGGCGGGCCGACCAGCGGCGGAGGTGAAGCAGGCGTTAAGCACTCCCCATACTTGGGCTGGTAGGCAACTTGAGTCACTAATTAATGGATCGGCAGCAGAGGCTATATAGATATATCAGTGGCGTAACCAGAAATTTCGTTCGGGCGGGGGGAAAGGGGAGGGGGTTCAGCTCGGCCTCCTCCTTATAGAAGTTGTCGAGGGATCAAATACATGAATAATAACTGCATTGCCATGGCCAAAGATACTGTAAACGAATCCTTGAACGCTACGCACTGATAATACAAGTAAAACATTTATTTTGTCATAAAAAATATACTCGTATGTCCCAAACATTGTGCCCGAAATAATTGATATCAACGCTTCTTTGTTTTTTTGTCTAGTTAATGAGTAGAAAAAATATCCCAGGAACTTAAGAACTGTACCAGTTAGAAACCAGCAAAGCACTGCATGCCGCTGATAGGAAAAATGTAAAGGCCATGAAATGAACACGTTGAGGACAAATATATTTTTGAAACTTTGACATTCAAGAACCTTGTTTACATTTTGTAGATATGCAACGGCCAAAGAAAATCCCAATGACGCTGTCTTTTGTTCCAATGCATTGCGCAGGAGCAGCTGTCACCGGTCGTCTATTGTGAGTAATTGCACCGAAATTATAGCCGCACCAGAGAGCACATATAGAAAGCAGGAGTTCTGCAAAATATACGAGTACATTAGCAATGCGAAGATTGAATGAAATATACAATTGCAAAGATAGAGCTTGACAAAGGGCAAAAGAGTGCCACTGGAAACAAAGTTCACTGCATGTATACACAATACCTCGCAACAAGATATTTAAACATGCGTATAAGTCTCCAATAAATCTACGTATCTAAGAAAAAGTAACTGTATATAACGCGTCGTACAAGGCAAATAAACATGTTGGGCAATCACAGATTCACAGATCACAGAGTAATAATAAGGGCATCCGGCAGCTGAAGCGTCCCGTGGCCCATTGTTTTCCGCAAAAGAAGAAGGAGTAACAAAATCGAACCTTCACCATGCGACAATTCGCTGCGCCGGAATAATGTCTTTTTTTTTCCTTTTGTGGGGCAGGGGCACCGAAATGAAAAAAAGAAACGCAAAGGAAAGCATGTTGGCCACAATCGAATGCCTACTTTGGGCACCTAACATGATGCTCTTTAGCGCAAAACCCCCTAAAAATAATAATAAATAAATGAAGAAAACTGTGAGAGAGAGGCAAAAGGAAAGGAAAGAGGAAAGCTACACTCACAGCTGTTTATTCCGAAAGCAGAACATCCTATATATACGCAAACATACGCATGCGCAAACGCATAAAACACGCAAATAACGCCAGTCAGCCGAAGGCTTTGTTATCACATTTTTTTAAATGCTTCGCAATGGCAATTCCGAATCATAAAGCGTAACAGAGGTTTGACTCCCGCAAGCTAGACCAGTTGTTCGGATATGGTAGGCCTCTAATAGTTCACGTGCAGTTTTGTTCTTGCTTCTGCCTAGGATACTGACATTAAAAAACAGTGGTTCACGTCGGGACAAGACTAGTAATGCGCAGACAAGTGCGCAGTCGTATCATTCTTTAAAATATTCGCGTGCTTTCTCATTCGGTCGTTGACGCAGCGCCCAGTTTGCCCAGTGTAGTACTTGCCACAGCTGAGAGGAATCAGATAAACTACTCCAGTGGAGCAATGCACGTAACGCCTAACGTGACGTACTGCACAGCAGTTCGTAGCGCCACCCGCGATTCGAGGGCATAGACGGGCCAGCTTGTTCGGAGCGGAGAAGAGCACATGTACTCCACACCTGTTCGCCACCTTCTTAAGGTGGCGGCTAACCCTGTGAAAGTACGGGACCACTTGTGCCTTTTTTCGAGCGTTACGCTCGATTTCATTCGCCTCCTTAGGACTTTTTGTGGCCTCTCAGCTTCTGGAGCAAAGTTTTCCCCACTGACAGCAACACCGAGCGAGGGTAGCCTGTTTTTAAAAGCCGCTCAACCTGATTGTCGAAACTACCTTGATCCTATGATCACACGATTTTTTAAGCGCAGACCCCAGGCAGGTTGTTGCAATCCCTCGTTTTAAAATTTCTGAGTGGGCGGAGCCGTATGGTAGCAGCTCCTTTTTAGCGCGTGGTGAGTAACACCAACAAACAAGTTTTTTTTTTAAAGAAAGGTCATATTTAAATACAAAAACTGCGGCACGTTGTCAACCAGAATCTCCTGCGTAAAAGATAGGACATTGCCGTGAAGCTTAAAAAGGCTTAAAACCGTGCTGATTTCGTCATTGTCAGTTGAGGAACACTGCTCATCCAAAAGGATTAAAAAATCGTCTACACATCGAAAAACGTTTATCACGTGCGTGTTATTAAAACAGTTGTCAAGGGTTATATCCATTTCAGAAATAAATAGATCACACAGTAGAGGCGCTAGGCACGAACCAATACAGATGCCCTTCTTTTGTAAGTATAGTTGGTTGTCAAAAAGAATAAAAGTTTATTTGAGATAGCCTTCCAATAAGGCCAGAAAATTGTCAGAGCTAAGACCAATTGAGTTTTGAAATACCGGTTCACCACGTGCATCGATACGTGCTTTGATGGCAACAAAGAATTTGCGATACGGAATACAATAAAATAATTCTTCTATATCCACAGAAAAACTAAAACTAATGTTATGGCTGACACGGAAAAAAGAAAGAAAAATTGAAGATATCGTCGGAGTCAGTAACAAGAAAAGCATCATCGACTTTGAGTTGCTTGAAGCAATTGAACAAAAAATTGGCTAACCTCGAGTTGCCAAGTGCCACGCTCACTAACAATGGCCCTTAAAGGGGTATCCGGTTTGTGCGTTTCTTTTTTCACCAGAAAACACAGCTAGCGAGTCATTTTTGCTTTTTCCTATGCTCTTTTCAGGTTTTTTAGGTTGTCTTCGCACAAACGAAGAAAATCTTTCCTCACGCGGGATGTCCGGACTTTCTGGAGGGCGAAATTCTTTTTAATGGCAATGACTGCTTTTTCTTTAAAAGTACCTTTAGGCAAAACACCGAAGCCGCCTTCTTTATCTGCTTGCAGCAGGCAGAGGTCTTTCAGCTTGAAGTAAGTTGCAATATGCCGAATTGGACACTTTTTATCCCCACAATTGCGATTCGCTGCACTTTTGTAAAGACAATCGGCGCCCTCAAGTAAACACCTTTCACGCTGTTCCACTTCAGCTTTTGCCGCCATACTTCTATTCAATGTAGCTAATTCATGCGCTGTTATTTTTGGTTCTATTTGGGCACTTAATGTGGCAACCGAAGGAATATCGAAGAAAACGTGAGACGCTTGGTCCACAGAGAATCATACGCATACTGCTCGGCATCCTACACCGGCGAGGCAAGACTTTCCGGAGAGGTTGCGCTCTAGCTAACGCGTTGCAAACCGTCGAGTCCCCACAGTGATGGCAGCGAGCGACATTTGTTTCTTTTTCTCGTCTGCTAGCCAGAAAGCGTCCAAAACTCTGCCAGGCCAAAATGCACTTGGCCAGAGAAAAACGAACGCTCACCGAAGTGCGCCGCGCGGTGGTCGGGACAACACGAGAAAAACGCGTGAGCTCTGGCTGGCTCAGGCAGCGCGCGGGTAGCGAGAACAAGAAAATTGAAGAGGCTGAATGCGTCCTCACGAATAGAAGTCAAAGCAGAAAAAAATAAATGAGAACGTAGTTACAGTTGCTGGTTTTAGTATCTTCACATGGATGCTTTGGCAGAGGTGAAAAATATGTTGATATTCTTTCCTGTGGCATGATGGCACAAATGAACCACTACAACGCTTCGTCTCATCGGACCTCGCTACATGGTTTGTCCACTTGCCTGATAGTGCGTTGATTTGGCTTGTCTCGTTGTATAGTCCGATGTACGACTTCAGAAAAGTCAATGCACCTTTGCCGTGAAATGTTTATAACAACATTAAACCCACAAAGTTCCGGAATTGAAAATCTAAAGGAAGATTTTGGAATTGTCAGTGGACCTTTCGCATCAAAAGTTTATGAGAATTTTATTGGGGGCGAGGACTTACGGAGTCGCCATCTGTCGGAAGTGCCTCCCTTGCTTAGTATGAGGGATCACGCGCCGCACTCCTCATGGGTTTCGCTTACGGTGCTCAATAAAAACACCACGCGGCAGCGCTCCTGGACATTTATGTAAGTGTTCTCAAAACGAGGGTAGTTTTTGACTGTCGATATAATAATCTTGGGTAAACTGAAAGCACAGAATCGTTTACAGACGCTATCTCTTTACCGAATACATACAGTGAACGCCACTGCGCGCGATCGCCGCGATGGAGTCTCCCGAACCTGCTTCTTGCGTGAAAGGTAGGCAAACGCTGAGAGTAAACTATGTGAAATATGTTCTCATAGTGGGTTGTCTGTATAACCGAATAAATCATAACAGAATGAAGCCTCAATGCAGCGATCGCACGTGTTTGCAGCGACCGACTGTGCGTCTGCATGCATGTCCACGCACAGTGTTTTGCTTTCGCTGTGAGCGCGTTTTCGCACCGCGCCGAGAGCTTTAATTAGGCCGCAGCATATGAGCATTTGACAGTACACAAACAACCATCGTTGCGTGAATGCTATCAGAAATTTTCAAAAATAATTTCGTTATAGAGACTTCGACGCGGCGACTGTGATGCGCCGTCGCGACGATTCAATCTTTTGTTGTCTTCTAAATTCTTGGACATTTCAATATTATTTCTTAAGTTGCGTCGCACTGTATGTTTATCGGTCTTCTCAGCATGCGATTTCCCTCTGCTTCTTTTTCGTAATCCAGTGCATTAATTCATAACAGAAACATGACTATATGCCATGCCTTTTTTTTAAATGTGCGTCTTACCGCTCCCTTTCCGTTCCAGTGAACTTGCCAGTACCTAGCATCAACAAGTTCATAGACCAAATGGTCCTGACATTAGCCGGGCAGCGGGCGCGGGCGAGCATCTCAGTGCGCGTTTTCTGCTACTCACCGAGCATCGCAGTCCCGGCGCTGTCGCAGAAATCTTCTTCGCGTCTGTGCTTGCTGCATACCCGAGTTGTAGCCGATGGCTGTCTGCCGTTTCTAAGTTTCGCGAGCCAAGCTTCATGCAGCTCCTTGTCCTGCGGCTACGTGCGAATAAGGCTGACAACGAGCTCCGTTGCGTACGTCCGGCACTGCGGCACCGAGCAGTAGTCTACCATGATGCACGCCTCCAAAGGCAGTCACTACCTATTATAGTACTTTCAAATGTTATCAAGCAGACACCCAAGGCGATAAAGCCTCACCACTTAATCAGAACCGCAGCGCAGCTAGGACTTTAAACTTTCGTTTTCAGCTCGCTTCGGCGCTACCGGAGCAGGCGACGCGGCCGCTGTGTCCACGTGATCCCTCATGCAACGTCACGCCGACGGTGGCGCCAGCTTTTCCAGTGGTGAAGCTCGCCCCCAATACCCATAAAGATTCGGAATTGAAATCCATGCGCTCTGTAGATTCCGCGGCCTCCGCGAGGTGCCGCGACGAGCCCGCTCGCCATCAAAACGCCCCCAAAACTTTGTGCTCGGTTGCGGATCCTTGCGTTATGTGACTCCTTGCGTTATGTGGGCATTGCCACGAAATCGAGTCCGCGTTCGCAATGTTCGCGGCGAAATGTCTTTTTGAGCGGGAAAGACATAAAATCCAGAATGATTTACGGCCCCGGGGGTGGTTAAAAATGGCTGAAGTAGGCAAGGAATGCTAATCGCATCAATATTCGCACATGGCTTGGGTACACATTGACATTGCTACATGATGGCATTGCGACCACGAGCACATGGTTAGTGGTGCAAGCTCTTAGACAAGTTGGACCACTGGTTCGGCGTAGAAGGCGTGAGGACGACAGCATGACTAAAGTCCGGTCAAGACGCTGGAATGACGCTGATAGGACGAGCATGACAGTGTCCCGAGCCCGAGCACATACCTAGTGACTCAAGATGCTAGGCAACTTGACTCACTGGGGCGGCGCAATATGAGAGATAGATGTAATACTAATCGCATAAATACATCATTTCCGTCCCAACTAGCCCCGGTTAGATGCTATTAAACGTGAAATACTATACAAATAACGGCGATGCGTACAATTGTGCTAACTTTGCACCTGTGCAGCGTGCAACCTCATGCAATTTCTACGTTTATCCCCCATGTATGTCACGGCTTTAACCTTACGCAATTTTTATGTTTATGCACTACATGGTTCACAAGATGTGACGAAATTCAAACAAAAAATCAGGCATATGCACAGTGTGAGGCGTCTACGCAGCGATGTCACCAGGATGAACGCGAGTATGATGCTTGTAGAGGGAAGAATGGCGATGACAGGTGTGTGCACAGGCAAGTACGAGACATATCTAGCTAAATTTAAGGATTATGTACCTCTTGAGTCACGGTGGCAGATGCCCACTCTGGAGGACTGTCCAAGGATGGGGACGCATCTGCAGTGGCACTTACCAAATGACTACATCAAATAAAATCAAGTAAATCATTGAATTCGTTGAAAATAATTCGCAATCCCATTAACAGATTAACAGATCGATCTGCTTCATGCATATCTATGACACAACATTATATGTACAGGTTATGAGGGAAGCTAAAAAAAATTCCACACTTGTTAAAATCCTCTTTCTATTCTCCCTTTTTCATACACATAGCAAACCGGACGCTTGCCTCGTTAACTTCTCTCCCTTTCCTCTCTCTCTCTCTGTCTGTCATTTCTTTAGCGAAGAAAAGAGGTGCGCTTACTGACACTACTTTGTCGGTTAGCATACAGAGGTTATGTAAGCTCGTTTGTTGGTTCTTGCATTCGGCACAGATAAAACTTTCATATGTATCCACATATATATCCGCCGATATACCGACCGACCAAGCAGCTGACAGCTGCCACGCCGAAGCCGGCGGGAAGTTAGGCAAAGAAACCTTCGCTTTAAAAAGAGACAGGCCATGCTACACCGGGGGCCCTAAATTCAAAGTTATTTGGCCAAATTGAAATGTGTATGGCTTTTACCGGCAAGTATTACGGCAGGTAGCCTTTTATACGAAATGTCTCACGACTTCAAGGGTCCCGGAGAACTGGAACAATGCGAACAATACACGAATCCACAGAAAGGGAGACGTCAGAGAATTGAAAATTATAGGCTCATTAGCCCACTTCCAGTATTGTATAAAATATGCACCAAGATAATTTCCAATAGAGTAAGGGTAACACTTGACTTCCGTCAACCGAGGGAGCAGGCTGGCTCCATGAAGGGATACTGTACAATGGATCACATCCATCTAATCAGTCAGGCAATTGAGAAATCCCCAGAGTACAATCAGCCTCTCACATGGCTTTCATAGATTACAGAAAGAAATTTGATTCAGTCGAAATACCGGCAGTCATAGAGGCATTACGTAATCAAGGAGTACAGGAGGCTTACGTAAATATCTTGGAAGATATCTACAAAGATTCCACAGTTACCCTTATTCTCCAAAAGAAAAGTAGGAAGATACCTATAATGAAAGGGGTCAGACAAGGAGACACAATCTCTCCAATGCTATTCACTGCGTGCTTGGAAGAAGTATTCAAGCTATTAAATTGGCACGGCTTAGCAGTAAGGATCGACGGCGAATATCTCAGCAACCTTCGGTTTGCAGATGACATTGTCCAGTTCAGCAACACTGGGAACGAGTTACAACAAATGATTGAGGACCTTAACAGAGAGAGTGTAAGAGTGAGGTTTAAGATTATTATGCAGAAAACAAAGATAATAATCAATAGCCTGGCAAGGGAACAAGCGCTCAGGATCACCAGTCATCCTCTAGAGTCTGCGAAGGAATACATCTACCTAGGTCAGTTAATCACAAGAGACCCTGATCATGAGAATGAAATTTACAGAACAAAATTGGGTTGGAGCGCATACGGCGCACATACTCAGATCCTTACTGCAAGCTTACCATTATCACTAACATGAAAGGTGTACAATCAGTGCATTCTACCGGTGCTAACATATGGGGCAGAAACTTGGAGACTTACAAAGAAACTAAAAAAAAAGTAAGGGACCACTCAAAGAGCGATGGAATGAAGAGTGATTGGCGTAACGTTAAGAGACAGGAAGAGGGCGGTGTGGATCAGAGCAAACGGGCATAGCCGGTATTCTAATTGACGTAAAGAGAAAGAAAATGGAGCTGGGCAGCTCATGTAATGCGTTCCAGGAAAGTTGACGCCGCTGTCGCAACTGGCTGGCAAAACGTGCTTCTCAGCTGGGCCGTTCTTAACAGCTGACGAGACGAAGTGCAGAGCGAAGAGCTGCAAGTTCCGCTGCCATCGGTCTCGTTGGGTGACATGTCTTCAAACTGATGGTAGTGGCTGGGAAGACCACGGCTCCAGAGGAACACTGGAGAGTTATACTGATGGATCGGTGGGCCATTAGGGTTACATCAGGGTTACAGGGGTAATTGGAGATCGTAGGGAAAGGCCTTCGTCCTGCACTGGACTTAAAATAGGTTGATGATGATGATGATATTTCAGATATAATCTCATTTACTGAAAAATGCTTATCGATCTATATATTACAACTGAACCCACCCTCCTCTCAAGACAAAAGAAAAGTGAAATGCACTATAGGAACCACGTAGCGCATGGCGTGGCGTGTTATGCCCGAGCTTGACTACTGTCGTGCAAGAAAATGGCGTTTCAGAACTCTTTTATGCTGACACCATAATCCGGATTTTCTTCCAATGCTGTGTGCGTCAGAGAAATGGGGGTGATCAAAAATACAGATGACTTGCACAAAGCTATGCGTAAACACGCCTGCGCCGGAAAATAATCTGCTGAAAGACCAACCGCTTCGAAAGTGTGGGCAAATGCGGCGTATCGATGCTGTCGATGCTGTCGATCAATCTAGTGGGCACAGTTCGATTCTTTTTTTGGATGATCGTTGAGTGCTTCTTGCAAGAGGCAAAAAGCTTTGTCCTTCTACGACCTTCAGCTGGCTGCGCGCCGTCCATTGATTTTCGAATTACTTATTCAATGCTGGAGGGCTCAAGCACGTGAGCAACCTTGCCTCGAATCCCTAAAGCTTTTCGAAGGAAATGACTCCAGCGGAAGCATTCACTGAAACAGTGTTTGCCGCTACCTTCTCTCTTCTCTCCACTTCGTTTGCTATTCATCTCCTTACTTTACATTTGCATTTCATTATTTTGTTGACACAGATTATAATCAATTTCAGGCATGGCCCGCAAATTTTATTTTGTTCGTGGAAGCTTCATAAAAGATTTACATGATTCACGACTTCGCCAGAGTTTCCTTAGGTGGTTCCTGCGCAGTATATGTGGCAGGCTAAATCATATCGATTTAAGCGATGCTTTGGCTGTGTTCGTTTCCTAGGACGTCCCACCGCACTCTGATGCCCTTTCAAAGCGCTTGTAGAGGTCGCGTTCCTGCCTGAAATCGTACTCTATAATATTACAACTCGCCGTAAAGTCGACTTGAAATTATTGTACCGCCAAGCTGGCGACTAAACGTGGAAGTTAGATACTGCATTGACTAGTAGATTTCTCAGTTTTCGCTTTGCAAGTCTCAAGGGCATGCAATTCAGCCCCGGGGCTGGCTGTCAAACTTTCTCATGCCACACAAAAAAGAAATCTTCGTTTAAGCTAGGTTGACAGACACTTCCAAAATTGCTAATAGATAACTTACAACAGTCCTTCGACGACGTTGTTTTTGGATTTGGAAGCTACGATGGGAGAGAGAGAGAGAGAGAGAGAACAAGGATAGGAAAGACAGGGAGGTCAACCAGAACAGCATCCGGTTTGCTACCCTACACTGGGAGTGGGGGAAATGGGAATAGAAAGAGGAAGAAAGGGAGAGAGTAAGCACTAAGTGCGTGTAGGAGGGACACCATACACAAGGACACTATAAACGGTCTCTTAAACCGGTGCACTTCAAGTACTGCACTAGTGCACGAATCTTTTTTCGAGCCAGTGACGGGTGTGGCCATGGTCCGAGTATCTTTGACTCGGTGAACGGTCTCGAGTCTAGTCGGTGTAAAGTTGCCCGCAGAGAGAGGCGTTGGACATCGTAGCGAGGGAAGGTACACAATAGGTGCTCGATGGTTTCCTCGCACCCACAGGAGTCGCACATCGGGCTCTCGGCCATTCCCATACGGTAGGAGTATGCGTTCGTGAACGCCACTCCCAGCCACAAGCGGCACAGCAAGGTTGTTTCGACGCGGGAAAGGCTAGATGGTAGTTGTAGCCGTAGCGTGGGGTCCAGTTTGCGTAATCTGCAATTGAAGGCACTTGAAATCCAGCGATGTTGTGACTTCTTGCGTGCAACTAGGCGAAGTTCCCTGGCAGCGTCCGACCTCGCTAAAGGTGTTGGACGCGTCTTGGTATCTTCGTGGGCACACCGGGCAGCCTTGTCAGCTAGGTTGTTGCCGACCATGCCACAGTGAGCAGGAATCCATTGAAATATAATGTGGTGTCCTCTTTCCAGAGCTTGGTGGTGCACTTCCCTGATGTCAGATATCATCTGCTCCTAAGTTCTGTGATGTAACGCAGATTTTATACTGTGAAGAGCTGCCTTAGAATCACAAAATACGACCCACTTCTCTGTTGGCTGTTCGGTGATGTACGTCATAGCGGCATGGAGAGCTGCAAGTTCTGCCGACGTAGATGTAGTCATGTGGGACAATTTGAATCTAACTGTAACCTGCCTAGCTGGAACGACGAAAGCGGCAGTTGAGCTGGTAGGTGAGGTCGAACCATAGGTGTATATATATATATATATATATATGAATGTGGTCATGATACGTCTTGTGCAGTAATAGGAGTGTAAGTTGTTTCAGAGCCGGCGCTGGATGATTGGACTTTTTTGTAATTCCAGGAATAGCAAAATTCACTTGAGGCTGTCGCAGGCACCACAGGGGAGATGAAGGCTTCGCCGCCGGTGTAAAAGATGTCGGTATGCACTCTTGATGAGCGCTAATCACTCGTGAAAAGGTCGCGTGAGGTCTCTCGGCTGGTAGGGAGGCCAAATGATGGTCGGGGATCCTTGACAGATGGCGAATATGTGCTCTGAGAGAGTCGACAGCTACATGAGTCTGGATTATATGGTCTCCCGCGATGGCGATTGTTGCTGCTGTTGAGGTGGACCGAGGCAGCCCTAAACACGTGCGTAGGGCTTGACCTTGTATGGTCTCCAAGGCGCGAAAGTTCGTCTTCCACGCATTTGACAACACTGGTAGATTGTAACGTAGGAGTCCGAGAAACAATACCCTGTACAACTGCATCATTGAATGGACTGATGTACCCCAGTTTTTCCCGCAGAGAAACTTGAAGACCTAAGCAATGGCGACTAACTTCTTCTTCAGATAGACGCAGTGAGGGCTCCACGAGAGGTTGTGGTCAATGATGACGCCCAGAAAGCGATGCGTGTTAACATAGGATACAGCTTGACCATTGATGGTAACAGGATACGATGACATTTGTTTGCACGTAAAGCCAACCAATGCGCACTTTTCAGGAGACACACTGAGGCCTTGTTCTCGGAGATAAGACGCCGTCATGGTTGCCGCCCGCTGAAGCCTGGCTCTTAGCTGAGGGCGAGTCGCCGCAGAGGCCCAGGTGCAAATGTCGTCGGCCTATATTGAGACATGAACTGTCTGTGGTAGCTACTCCGCTAGTCCTACCAGGACGAAGTTGAACAAAATAGGGCTCAACACTCCACACTGCGGCACACCACGGCAGATGTAACGTTCTGAAGTTGGGCCGTCCTCAGTCTGTAAGAAAAAGCGCCTGTCAGTCAAATAGTCCCGAATCCATTGATATATCCAGCCACCAACTCCAACAGCCTAAAGTGAGTTCAGTATGGCCTCACGGGAGACGTTGTCATATGCTCCTTTTATATCTAGAAAAAAGTGCTGCAGATAGGCGCTTGAGGTTTTTTTTTATTTTGGACCCAGGTTACGATGTCAATGACGTTGTCGATGGACGAGCGACCTCGACGAAAGCCTGTCATTGCGTCCGGATAGATGTTGAATCGCTCTAGGTACCATTCCAAGCGAACAAGAATCATTCTTTCCATCACTTTGCCGACGCAGCTCGAAAGCGCGATCGGACGATATGATAAGATCTCAAGCGGAGACTTTCCAGGTTTCAGAATGGGGATCAAGCGGCTCGATTTCCATTGTTTAAGAACCGCGCCGTTCTGCCAAGACTCATTGTAGTAGTTGAGCAGCTCATCACGTGCGTCACGTCCAAGGTGGCATAGGGCAGCATACGGGATGCCATCAGGTCCTGGTGACGATGAACGCCTGCAGGTCGCCAACGCAGCATCGAGCTCTTCGTGTGAGAATAGCACGTTCATTTCTGCTACACGTGCCTCAGGGATGTCATTCAGCGTTGCGTCGGTAATGATGGCCACGGATCCAGCAATTCGTGCACAGAACTCTTCAGCCACTTGAAGTTCCGAGCGGAGTTGGTAGAGGGCCAGAGCAGCAAAGGGCTTCCTTTGATGCAGAGATGAGCGAATACCCCTAACCGTTCTCCATATGTTCGAGAGCGATTTTCGGGGATCAAGCGACTGACAGAAAGTTTTCCATCCATTATCTTCCAATTTATCCATGTGACGCTGGACTTTCTTTTGTATGCGTCGTGAAGCCCTCAGGTCCAAGACGGACTTCGTGTGCCGATACCCCCTCTCCGCCTGTCGGCGTGCCGCACGCAGCCTCTCCAGTTCCATGTCCAACTCTGTTCGCCTTGCTGACATTGTAGGCGAGCAGACTGATGTTTTCAAATCCTCAGCGATTGCTTCTTCGATAGTGTGTGAAAGGCCTTCCCGACATGTGTCATCCATATCCTTCTTAAACTTTGACCAATCAACTGTACGCAAGACAGTAGAGGAGCGTTGCTCAACTCCTCTAATCTTTATCTGTGTTGGAATATGGCCGCTTCCATGTGTTTCTATGTCCGTAAACCATTGGACGCTCGAGGCAAAGCGTCGTGACACCAAAGTTAAGTCCAAGCCGCTACTATAGGTCGTACCTCGCAGAAATGTAGGGCTGCCGTCATTCACATAGCACAAGTCATGGTCGGCAGCAAAGGAGGCAAGACTCCTGCCTTTGGAGTCAATTTTAGTGCTTCCCCATAGCTGGTGATGCGCGTTGAAGTCACCTGTGGTAATCCAGGGGCCATTGTTCATTAGTAATATTTTCTTAAGTCGTTCGCCGTCAAAGTGACCCACTGGGGATATGTAGGCTCCAATTAGTGTAAATGACACATTCTTCTTTTGGACATTTAGGCAGACATATTGGTTGTCGTCATGACGCTCTACCACGTTAGCGACATATGTGAAGTCCTTGCGGGTGTAGATGATTACTTTCATGCTCGCACCGCATGTGGACGAGACGAAAGATTAGTAACCGGACAGTCTGAGTGGAGTTGATGTATTTGGTTCGCAAATGACCAGTATGGGGAAGCGATTTGTAAAAATGAATTAGCGAAAGTCTGCTATACGGCTCCTTAGACCCCTGGCATTCCACTGAAAGATCGATGCATTTTTAACTTCAGTGCGGAAGGGGACTATTGGTCGAGCCATGATGCTTAAACGATTCTAGCAAGCACTGGATTTACTGCATCCAGTATTTGCAGAGCACTTCGAGCTGCTGGTGTTTGCAGCTTGTTCAGTATAATGCGCATCGTATTAATTAGCGATTGCAGCATATCAGCCACCTGCCTGTCTTGGTCGCACAAATCGCCGACAATAGACGTCGGGGGTTGTCCAGCGAAATTTTGCTGTGATTCTGTTGGTGAATGCTGTCGTTTCGGTAGAGCCGGCCAAGATTCTGCAGATTTGGTCTTCTCAGTGGCCTTGTTCTTCGCGGTCCTTTCCACAGTGTCTGGCTTGGGCGGCAGAGGAGGAGGTGGTGTTGTAGGAAGTGGCATGCGCGTCGCAGAGACAACAGCCTTCCTTGAGGAGCGCCGGCGACGTGAACGTCGCTTCCTGATTTTATCGGCGGCTTCGCGATGAGATGAACGCTCTCTCGCCAACTCTTTCAAGATGGCCATTTCCTTCTTAATATGTGGGCATTTCTTCGAAGAAGCTTCATGTGATCCTCCGCAGTTTGAACACTTCATTACAGTCGCGCCACATTTATCTGCAGCGTGGGGCTCAGCACAACGGGGGCATGCTGCCTGATTTTCGCAGACGCTGCTCACGTGCCCCAGTTTCATGCATTTGCGGCACTGTAGCGGTTTCGCAATGAAAGGCCGCACTGCATGTCTGAAGTGTCCCACCTTAACATGCGAGGGTATACATTTACCCTTGAATGCAATCTTCACGCAGCGTGAACTGCCTAGCCGCTTAACATCAACAATGACCTCATCATTGGCTGGCTTGATAAGAATCGGCAAGTAGTTATTAAGGATGGCGACGTCCACGTCGTAGATAACGCCGGTGACTATGTCAGATCCCAGAGGGATGTAAGATGTATTACGATGGGAAAGTTTCGTATGGAGCCCAATGTAGCCGCTACGCACGCCGCATCGTTGAGATGGTTCAGAGAGCTAGCACGCAGCAGGAGATTAATACATGGCTCGAAAGCCATTGGCGTGGAAATAGGAAACCATGGAGGTAGTGGAGCAAGAAAATTAAACAACTTGTGGAAGAGCGTAAAGAGGCTCCTACGAATCACAAAGAAGCCAAAACGTTTGAGTTACACGGTTTGGTTACACATGTTTGCAGTTATTATACATTCTTAATTAGACTGGTTTGAATGTACAATGTATATGGCTGTATATGAATTGTTGTAGTGTAGTCTTCCTGCAAAAAAAAAAAATTGTGTGTACTTTGTAACTTAACATGTCGAAACTGTGCCTGCGTGAATTCAGGGTGTCTAGGGCCTAGTCAGGTGACCATGTGTGTCACCTTTAGCCCTCTTCACCCGGACAACTGTATATTGTCTAAATTTCAATAAAGTCAAAGTCAAATGCTATCCAGGTGGCAACAGTACCGGGGAAACAAAAGAGTGGCGAGTTAACTATTGAAAGGAAACAAAAAATAAATGTACATTTCAGCGTTGGGTGCATGGCATTTGCCAAAGAAAGAGAGAGAGAGAGAGAGAGAGAGAGAGAGAGAGAGAGAGAGAGAGAGAGAGAGAGAGAGAGAGAGAGAGAGAGAGAGAGAGATGCAAAGAATAGCAGGGAGGCTAATCAGACGCACATATAGTTTGCTACCCTGCCCTGGGGGAAGTGGTAACCGAATGACATGATAGAAAGAAGGAAAGGAAAGGAGCACTAGTCGCGCCTACAGCCGATCGCGCCCACTGCTCCTTTTCTTTCCTTCTTTCTATCATGTCACTATGTTACCATTAGTACACTTCGCCGAATTGTACGTAGTTTTTCAAGTTTAGTGTCAAAGCTTGTTTTGTTGGACGACAGTGATAATGCACACTTGACGGATTTCATCGCATCTGCGATGGTACTGTCCAGGCTGCAGGCGAAGCCTCTCTTACAAGCGTCTTCCGTACGTAACCTAAACATATTTCAGTCGATCAGCTCCTCTTAAGATACCAGAAGGGAAAGACTTACTGAAGCCATTGTTTTATACGTAGGCGGGAATGCGATCACTGCTGTGAGTTTTCATGTCACAAAATTATTTAACTTTTTAAGTGAAGCATCGTGACATTAAAGTCAAGTCCAGGCGGCTGCTATATGTAAGGACCACGTAAATATGTCGGGAAACCATCGCTCATGAGGGACGGTTCATAGTCAGACGGGAATGACACAATGTTTCTTCCCTGCTGTTTATCCCAGTGTTCCTTAAAGCAAGTGAAACGCGTTAAAGTCACCGGTAATGAATATGTCTCTCAATCTCTCACAGTATAATCGCGCTGATAGGAGCATATACCCACCAATAAGTCTGAAATAGACGTTTTACTTTCTTATACGAAGATGTACGTTCGAAGACATTAGGCCGAGCGTTGTGTGAGACGTGTGAGACCCCAGTCTTCGCAAGTAGAAGAAACAAAAGCTTCGTGCCCAGACAACCTGTAAGGCGTTTATGTGTCTGGTTCGCATATGATAAGTATAGGGAACCGATTCTTCAATATCGTGTCCATAATAAAACGGCAGCAGGGGGCGTCACGAAATCTATATCATGCGGCGTCAGGAAAACTGCGAAAACTCCCCATCCATCTAATATGCGTGATTAGACGGAACGAAAGAAAAAGAATAATTTCTGATGCGGCCCTTTTTTTGGCATTAGCGAAAAAAGGCGTCGTTTGACATTGATATTGCTCAAACGTCTTTGGCGTGCACCCACTGTATACCTGTCTGTCACGCGAGGTCACAAAACCACGAAAACCCACCCATCAAAGTGACGTGTACGCGTTAAAGACGCATGAATATGCCGAACTAAACTGTAACTTTTTCTGAATAATTGGAAACGGCTCCATTCCAAAAGGAATAGAAGATGGCTGCCGCCAATCGCTGTGGCACTGGATACTCGGAGCTGCCAGGGAGCGTGAATTTATTGGCGTATAAGATTTTGCGTGCCAGTATAACGTTATCGAGACCTTTCGGCACGCATACGACATCGCTCTGGCAACTCTACTTTGCTAACGATCCGCTTTAACGGCATTTTTAACCTTCCGTTGCACGCCGCCGCGATTTTCGACCAGTCACCGCGAGCTAAGTAAGGGGAAGCGTGCCAATCGCAGATGTCGGCACCAACCTGCTCATCCGGCTATCTACTTTCACTGCGCTGGCTCGGCCTAATCGAAACTATGTCGATTTGTGCGTGCTCCCCGCCTCTTCTCAACCAATTTGATAAGAAAGACTGCTCAATGCAGGTAATGCTATTCGCTTTCAAAGCAAAAGAAAGTGACATCTTATAAACGAGAAGCACATTTGATTGGGCTTTTCAAACAACGCTGCGCGTTGCCGCCCGATGCTTGCATGGGTGGTTATGTAAATTTGACGTCAGGGGATTGGAATAAAAACAGATTGGAATAGTTTTGCGTTATAGGGCCCCAGGACCCGAATAGTTACCAACACCGTTGATCCAACAGCTGGGTGCAAAGAGCAAGGAACAGCTAACTAAAGCCATTGGTCAAGTGGCTAAAATAAACAAAAAATCCAATATCGCAAACCGATATTACCGCCCTTCTCTTACACGTTCGCTCAGCACCGGAAAACATTCGGCTGATCCCAGTCATCCTCCCAAACGCCTTCACAGATTGAACGGAGGCCGAGATAGAGAGATAGAAACTTTATTGCAATGGAAAAGATTTGAAGGAGGGGTGGTCGGATCCTCTCAGTCCAGGGCCCCACTGGCCTCTGCCGCCTGCCTGACCTGGCTAATTAAGGACTTTTGTCCTGCCATGGTCGGAGCGGGCGAGCTGTGCCTCCCACTGCTCCATTGTGTTGCTGGTATTTCGCCTATGAGGGTGCTTAGTGCACTCCCAGGTTATATGTAATAGGGTAGGTATGCCACCGCACCAAGGACAGTTGGCCCTATAACGAGTGGGATACATGGCGTTTAGCAACTTTAAATGGGGGAATACCCCGGTCTGTATTTTACGCCAATCGGTGGCCTCTTCCCCGTTAAGTTGTGGGTGAGGCGGCGGGTATTTTCTGCGGACTCCGCGCTGATGAGCAAGGATGTCTTTGGCATTTAAATTGGTGGAATATTGTGAGGGATCGTGCGGGTGGTTGGGGTTAGAAGAGGACGCCGTCGCTCAGTTAGTGAACCCTCGAGCTAACGCGTTAGCCCCTGTACCCCCGCGTGGCCCGGGCACCATAGTAGGCGATGATGGTGGTTGAAGGATTTGGGGATTATCGCGAGGCTAGCCGCAGTCATGTGCCCTTTGAGTAACATGCGACATGTCTCCTGCGAGTCCGTGACCACGACCGAGTCCCTTTGCGAACGCTCCGCGTGAGCGAGTGCGATCGCCACTGCTAATATTTCAGCCGAGGTGGGGGATCCCGCCGTGGCAGACGCGGTAATTTGCTGTTGGCTGATCGCGTTCACGACTGCCAGGGCGTACCTCCTTTGGTAGCGCTGCCCGGTCGCCTCTGCATACACAGCTGCGTCCGTGTAGTACGTGTTGTACCTATGGTTATTAGAGTACGCTGATTGAATGTGTTGTGCGCGTGCTTTGCGCCTTTCTTTGTTGTACTCGGGATGCATATTCTTTGGAATTGGGGCTACTGTAATTTTGGATCTCATCGAAGGAGGGAGAGGTACGGCCTGCTCTGTGAGATAAATGGGGTATGCTGGGGTATTGAGTCTGGCCAATATTGCCCTACCAGTTTTTGTGAAGCTGAGGCGCTCCTTCTGTCGCATCAGGGTGGCCTGCCTCCGTTAGTCGAAAGTATTGTGCACTCCCAAAGCTAACATGCGCTCCGTTGAAATACATTTAGGCAGGCCCAGAGTAGCCTTGAAAGCGGTTCGAAGATTCCACCTTCTCAATAGGATTCGAAGAGGACAGGAGACCCTACTATTGGTCGACTGAGGCTTTCTGAAGCACATAAAGAGCAATACACAAAAATAATGGACATGGGGATAACAATGATTGTTGCGTGTGTTTTACTCCCGCACTTTCTTTCCATGGTCTTTGGGTTTCAACGAAATAGAGATGAACAGCGTACAAACTGTAGTGTGCGCTCTACACCTGCTGAATGGAGCACATTTAAAGCTTTTGTGTTTTAACGCGACAGCGCTAAGGGCTCCGTGTCGCAGAAAATCCGGTGCCGGCGTCGGCTTCCGGCACCGGCGTCTCCGTTCATTCAGACTTTATATTAAGTTACCGCTGCAGTCTGGATACTGCGTTTCTCGACTCGAGCGATCCCTTCAGTATATACTGCTCACATCAAACTTGACAGCTGGAAGCAGCGCAGGGAGAGAACGAAAGTGCAAAACAGTGTTAATTAAAATCCTTTAGCCGGCACCATCATGGGACTGTGCACTGGCATGTTATACTGCGCTATCCTTTCAAGTGACACGACTGACCCGATTGCGCACATGTACAGTAGCATGACAATAGTAGCCTACCTTTAACGTTGTAGGCTTAAGAATCTGAATCAGCACCGGTTTGCGTGCCACATTTTACCGTGCACTGCTTCCAGTCGCACGATCCCCGTATGCAGGCTTTGCCGAACACATCCGTTTAGCAAAACCTGCAAAAAAAGAAAAAAAAAGAGAGAGAGAGAGAGAAGCTGGCAAGGGATATTTGGGCGTTCCTTGAGGACGATTCAGCTGTAGATCACGCGCGTGATGTGCACAGCAGCTGAATTATTTCGTAAAGAAAATGAGACACAAGAAAGATGATACCCTCCATTTGTATATAACTATAGAGCGAAAGACATTCAAGAAAACGCGCTGCGTTTGTTTTGGTTCCTGCGGGCGGAAAACTTGGATTGCTATAGGGACCGCAGGAGAGGCTTACAAGTGCAGCAAGAAAGGAATTACACCGAACTGCAGTGCATTACGCAACAGCGGAAACCATTCAAAAAGGAAACGACGCTCATGAACCGCTGAAACTTTTGTGCATGGAGGTTGTTCGTCGCCTGCGCATTTAAGGACAACAGACGCGCCGAAATGCCGTTCAAAATGGCAATGCAAGAGAGCGAGCACTCGCTGCTGCAGATTCCGCAGTGTGCATTATGGGTCATAAAAGAGAAGAGGCGCGAAAGAAATTAGGGCGACAGGCTTAGCGGAGCCCCAATTTATCCTCGAGTAAAATTTAACGGCGCACGTATGATGAGAAAATGAAATACAGAAAAGCACAGCTAATTACAACATTCGGTCGGATGTGGCAGACTCGGTCGGCGAATGCGTAAAGCACCGGCGCGCTATCGCGGGCTCCTGTCGTGTTAAGTTGAAAGCGCGCACCGCTTGCGCACCGTCCGCATTTGCATAATCTCCAGGTGTCTCCCGTTTCAAAAGGAACGGACGATGGGGGAGGGGGAGGAATAATTCCGTTTTTATAGAGCGAAGTTTCGCACTACGCGAACTACGCGAACCGCGGAGATGGCCGACGCTGGCTGATAAGGACAGGCTTGGAGGACAGGGGAGGGGGGGGGGGAAGTGTAAGAAAAAGAAAAGGTACGAGATGCATATCCACTCAACCATACGATACTGTGAAGGACGTCCTTCGATTAATTGATCTACAGAAGAGGCGAGAGCTGCTCGAAAAGAGCCGTATATATAACCGCAACGGCAGCATTAAGAAGTCCTTCAGTTTGGTATTCGGATAAAAAAAAAAAAGAAATTTCCTCCGTAGCGAAATCGATGGCTCAGAGAGCACTCGAGTGAGTTTCGAATAGCTAGCCCTGCTTTTCCTTGTGGTCAGTTATTTTCATTTTTTTTAGGCGAGAGCATCAAATAGTCGTTTGAGCGAAAAAGCCGGCATCTCTAGCAGCGAAACGGCACCCGAATTCCCATTGGCTGCGACGCCACGTCACAGAGCACCTCGACGAAGCAGAACGGTCCGTATCTCTCTCTTTCTCTCAACCCCACTGTGCTTAGATGCTGCGCACGCCTGCCGGCCTTGGTGGCCGCTGCTGCTCCCTCGGTCTCTCGTCGCGCAGGACGTCGGTGGCATGCGGCGTCCTTGATCTGTCAGCAATGTCGTCGCCATGATTGCGGTCTGCAGCCAACATGCTGACTTAGAAATTGCACAAAAAATAACACACCAATTTAACCACAAAACTCGATAATATACCCCGCAACAAAACTCGAAAGCATTACTCGCAGCGCAAAACTCGAAGGATCGCTCAGCGGCGTTCAATTCGACATAATGCTTTCGCATTCACAACTCATAAGAAGTGCTTAGGTGTCTTCGGACTTTAAAAAAAATTCTTGCTGTTCTTTACTCTTGCGCTGTGGGCGGTTCGAATGGCTCAGACCGCGGGTCCGAGCCAACGTGAGCCACTTGCGAAAAGCACGACGGCGTTCTACAGATCCCGAGCATCGCCACACAGCTCGCGGGCGTGCTTGAAGCAGTCTGTATGCGTAGATTGGAAAGCCGAACACAGGTATAACGTGATCCGAAGCACGCTGCAGCATGGGAGATTAATACGCGCGCTCATTATCTACAGATTTCCATGCAAGGATAACTGCTCTAAAAAGGGAATTTTCCGAATGCGTGGGTGGCGGCGCCGCTGCAGGTGACCGGACATCAAAGCCTCTTTGTTAAGAGGAAGCTTTAGCTCGGGCCCAACTCCGACGCGGCCTATTCAAATACATGTAAAACGCAAAAACGTTTTTATGAGATAACCCCTGGACCTATTTTGATGAAATTTGTTGCATTTGAAAGAGAAAGTTAAATTCTAGTGACTGTTGGAAGCGGAATTTCGATTTAGGACTTGAATTTTCTTAAAACGATTTTCAAATATTTGACCGTTTGAAAAAAATAGAAGCACGAAGTTTACAAATTAATAGCTCTGCATCAAGAACTGATATCGCGGTTCTGTAAACGGCATCCATTAGATCATTCAAAGCGGACAAATTCAATATGTCATTTTACATCTTACGTGAATTTGTTACGTTGGTTACAATGGTTTTGCAAAAGTTGTATTTCCCTATGATTAAATTTTTTTATATTCATGTGTAACATATCAATTTTGTCCGCTTTAGACGTACTATTAGATGCGATTCACAGAATTGTATTATCATTTTTAGTGGTTGAGTTACAGAGTTGTAAACTTGATAGTTTCGTTTTTTGAAAATTTACGATTTTTGCCAATTTTTAATAAAAAATTGACGACCTGACTCAAAAATTCGAAACCAACAGTCACTAGATTTTAAGTTTGTCTTTTAAATGCAACAAACCTCGTCAAATTTGGTGCAGTGGTTGCCGAGAAAAACGAATTCTCCTTTTACATGTATTTAGATAGGAGCACTCGAGCTAAAGCTTCCTCTTAATCCACCTTTAATTACCGCTCCAAGTCGGGGACATGTTAAATCAGTTCACTGACTTGCAAAGCCTTAATTTCTCTGAACCGACGCTGCTTATTGCGATATCCTGGGGCCCTATAACGTAAAACTATTCCAATATGTTCTTATTCCAATCTCCTGACGTCTAATTTGCGTAACCGCCGACATAAGGATCGGGCGGTCACCTGCAGGGTTGTCTGAACAGACCAATCAAACGCTCTCCTCGTTCAGAGGAGGTCGCTTTTGTTTGCTTTAAAACGAATAACATTGCCTACACTGAGCGGCTTGTCTTATCAAATTGGCTGACAAGAGGCGAGGAGCACGCTCAAGTGGAGAGGGATTCGATGGGGCCGAGCCACTGCACTGGATATCGATAACCGGATCAAGAGGGTGGTGCCGGCGTCTGCGGTTGGTCAACTTTTTCTTACTAGCTTGCGGTGGCTCGCCGAAAATTGCGGCGGCATGCAACAGAAGCTTAAGAATGACGCTGAAACGGGTCCTCGGCAAAGAAGCGTTGGCAAACGAGGTCGTAAACGCGCCGAAAGTGCTCGAAAACGTTACACGGCCACGCAAAAAAGTTTTATTATACGCAAATAAACCCATGCTCTCCGGCAGGGGCGAGTAGCCAGTGCCGGAGCGATCGGTGGCAGCCATCTTTTATTCCTTTCGGAACGGGGCAACCTGCGGCTATTCAGAAGAAAATTCAATTTTTTTTCGGCATATTAATGTATCTTTAACGCGTACACGTCACTCCGACGCGGTAAGCTTTTGCGGTTTTGTGACGTCACGTGAGAGGCAGGTGAAGTGGGTGCAGCCCGAAAATTTTTGACCAATAGCCGAAGGCTATGGAGAAAAGGCGTCAAATCAGAAATAACTATTTTTGTTTTGTTCGGTCAAATTATGCATAATGAGTGTGTTCACGTCATATCAGATGGGGAGCTATCACGGTTTTCGTGACGTCGCGTGAGAGACAGGTTAAGTGGGGGTGGTCCAAAAAAGTTTTTGACCAATCGTGGAGTGCTGATTGTAGAATTGGAATAGAAAAGTTTGGAATAGTTTTACGTTATAGCGCCCCTAGTGCGTGTACGTATACGTGCATATATATTCGCCGCTACCGAGACATTTCTACATGCAATGTTTTTCGCTCAGATGTAAATTAAAACGAACGTAATTGCCAGCCGTATGCCTCATAAATTGTGCGCTGCCAGTATTATTCGTTCAAAAGAAGCCTCTCATTGACGACTGCTGTATCACGAATGTATTGTAAACGTTAGCTTGAATGGGTGTGGCGTTTCGTTCTTTCAGTTTGATGCTGCGAAGAACCGTTTCAGAATCGGCTATATTGCCAGAATTACGCCCGTAATTTATTGCATATCGGAATCTCGACGCTGTTTCTAGAGGAAAGCTTATGGAAGGAAGAGATAAAAAAGAACGGTAATAAATTTGCCGAGTTAGTCGGCGCAGTAAAATTACACCGCAATGTTACGATGTTGTGGAAACGTCTTGCGGCGAGTCGGTAGTCACTCATTTCGCGAAGACATTGAAATGGCTTCCGTTTGTTCTTGTCTAGTCAAGTGCACGAGTGGTGGTTACGTTGATATGTATCCGCGCTTTTATACCGAACTCCCAGTGATTTTATTTTGCGGCCACTTCGGAGATGTCGAAGATACAGCGTGTGCACAGTCGTAATTGGTTTCCAAAGAAATAGAAAGCCATAACGCTTACTTTCACCAGTTGTTTGCACGCCTAGTCGGTTTGAGCTTTGCGCGTCGTGGACAAAAAAAAAAGAAGAAAGAAAGCAAGATGGCAAAAATATGGTAATGCGATCATTTTATCCAGTATTACACCAGTCATCGCTTGTTTTGTCTTCAAATTAATTTTTTAAATCGCTTCTGATACGTAATTTTGCGTGTTCAAGTGGATTACTTGCAGAGCCGCGGACATTACATGTAACAAATTGCAACGCAAGAACTCGGAGTAATACTTTATAGACCCATGTATAAACCTATCAATTCCGTCAAATGTGAGAGAAAACAGAAATTTCGAAACACTATAGTGCTTGCGGTTTGGTGCTGCACGTACGCGACAATTTTTATGCAGCATAAAACGGTACCTCTAGTCCGCAGTGTTCGCAGTCCCCAGACGAAGGTGCGCATCATCTCCTCCTCGAGTGCACCAAATACGACGCACCACGAAGGGCATTGGAGGCAAGTTTGTTGCTTCTAGGCAGAAGACCATTCACTCTAAAAAATAAACTTGGTCTATGCCCAACAGCGGGTATTCAGAAAAGAGCTCGGTCTTGCTCTGAAACAGCTTTTCGAGGAGACCGACATTTTGGGAAAATATTAAGCTTATCGTAACACGCTAAATGAGCGATATAAATGCTGTTCTGTGTTCAAAATTGATTTATGTGGTGATTTTTGCGCTATGTGTAATTACTTGTGTTTTGTGTTTCGCAGTGTAATTACTTGCGTTCTGTGTTTTGGCTGTTCAAAATATTTGACTTTATGTATGCATATGTGTACAGAACTCATTCACAAAACTTTGCTATTCATGTACTGTTGGACTGTACAGTTTTTATGCCTCTGATGTTCTGCTGAGTGCCATATTGTGTGACATTATTCTCTCTTCGTTGCGCATATTTGTTTCCTTTGCTAAGTGACAAGGAGTAGCCGGTGACACCGCAATGGCGCTAACGTGTTCTATTATTCTTTCAATAACGATAATAAAAAGACAAATTTCAACGTACAATAACCTAATTTATGCTAAGCTCCACTACCTGAATAGCTGGACGTTATTTAGACGTGAAAAATATAAAGATTAATATTCTATTATTAATTCTATTAGGAAAATAAAAATGTTTTCTGCAGTTTGCACCCTAACGTTCAGTGAAATTCCAGAGACGTTACACTTTTTTCCCCAAATGACCTTTCCTCGCAGACTGCCAGGTAAGTGAGAGCCCTATCATCACTAAAACTATAACACTATATAAACACATGTACGTTCTAAATTGGAGTATGCATGTGCGGTGTGGACTCCAAGTCCTAAATATCTCATTAATCCAATTGAATCTGTGCAAAACCGTAGTTCGCGCCTTATTTCATCTAATTATTTTCATCTTTGAAGTGTGTCGTCTATGAAAGCGACCTTACACTTCCTAACATTTTCTTACGCAGAAAAATGACCCGTTTATTGTTATTTTATAAAATATTTCATAATCCAGGACTGAGAGGAGAACTACTCAGTGAGCCATCACATGTCTCGTCACGTAACAGATCACAGCCCCGAAAGCAGACGTTCCTTTTTGTAAAACTAAGTTGTTTTTTTTACTCGTTCATCCCGAAGATATAGCCACTGATATGAACTAAATGACCACCTCCGCCTTGTACTTCATTAATTTTTCAGTGTTATTGCAATAGCAGTTACTTAGACACTCCAGGCGAATTTCCGCCTGGAGTGTTCTGCCGCAATGTTCCGTATTAAGTCCAAGCGCGATAACATCAAGAGAAAAGTGTATAATACCTGTGTCTTACCAGTACTCACCTACGGGGCAGAAACCTGGAGGCTTACGAAAAGGCTTCTACTGAAATTGAGAACGACGCAACGAGCTATGGACAGAAGAATGATAGGGATAAGAAAAGAACATATTGGGTGAGGGAACAAACGCGAGTTAATGACATCTAGTTGAAATCAAGAAAAAGAAATGGGCATGGGCAGGACATGTAATGAGGAGGGAAGATAACCGATGGTCATTAAGGGTTACGGACTGGATTCCAAGGGAAGGGAAGCGTAGCAGGGGGCGGCAGAAAGTTAGGTGGGCGGATGAGATTAAGAAGTTTGCAGGGACAACATGGCCACAATTAGTACATGACCGGGGTAGTTGGAGAAGTATGGGAGAGGCCTTTGCCCTGCAGTGGGCGTAACCAGGCTGATGATGATGGCGATAACATCGTGGCCGCGCGCCGTGCTCTGTAGGTGCGAGCGAAAGCTTGCGAGGGTGAGCCGAGAAGGATGGCGGCTTAACCAACACCCTCTAGGCTTAACGCGACGGTGTCTCCTCGCGCTCGGAAGGGAGAAAGGCGGGTACGGTGCGCACCGTCTTCTCACGTGCGCAAGGCGGGGGGGAGGAGGGGGTAACGCGGAGTTGTGCGCGCACTAGGAGGGGGGCGGGCGAAGGGGGCCGGTTAGTTGGAATCTCCTATTTTACTCCCGCAGTGACGGCTGAGCGCGGCCGCTCGAGTCCTATGTTGGAGAACCTATGAGAATCCTATGTTGGAAGCAATCTGCGCTGGGCTCGAAGGCTAGCCGACTGGACATGACTGATGGCTTCGTGTGCGCTGTTCTCGCGCGCCTAGTTCTCGTTAAAGGGAGAGGCAGCGCGAAGGGGAATTCGATCGACGCTGCCACCGCTCTTGATCACGCCAGCGTTCTGACAGCGAGTGTCCGCCGTCATCGAGTGAGGTGTGTTCGTATTTTCCTGTGCGTGCATCACGATTTTCTTGCTAATAAAATAGTTAGTAAGAGAATGCTTACAGCAGTTTGTGCAGCTGATAAAACGGCTAACCTTACTTCGTATAGCTGTGCAATAATTTTCTATCAGAATCATTGCTTCGCCTGTCGGGCGAAACTGACCTTTCTGTTAAACATGCCATTCATGACTATTGGACGCTGTAACCACTGCACGTAACTATATACTTCTGATCTTTCGTCTGCACTCCTTTCTTTAACGCCTTCAAGCATTGAAGGCATTGTAATAAGTAAATAAATAAATAAATAAATAAATAAATAAATAAATAAATAAATAAATAAATAAAACGCGCTATGCCTGTAATAGCACGGATATCTCGGAAGTGGTGCTGGTTTCTACATTTCTGATAAAAGGACGTGAAGTAATCATCGCCCGGCTTCAATTCTGCAACTGCGAAGTATAGATGCCTTAACGTAAGGAATTCAAGTTAATTGGTGGAGCATTTCTTTGTGCAAATAATTTGTGCCTGCCTTTTCAATCAATCCACCAGAGTAGCGCTACATGACGAATCCTTTTAAAAAATCTGTTCGGAACCGACCGATCGATCGACCGAAACAAATAAAAACAAACAAACAAACAAACAAACAAAAATTTATACTGTGTATTCAGAAACGACGAAATGCATATTCATAGGTGCTGAACTTTCACTTGCAGCCTCATTGCCTGTTCTTTTTCTTCTCTTTCGCATAGCGAGTGTGACGTCTTTGGAACTGGAGCAACGTCGCAATTGTTGGATGCGACGCTTACTTATCTGGGTCTCAAGCCGACAGTTTACGAACGCGATCTACGCAAGCAGCTTGGCTAGCTCTCACGAGCGTTCAACCCCCTTCCACGAACACAAAATAAAAAATAAAACGTTACTCCGTTTATTTAATATATAGCAGGCAACGCTGCAGGCAGAAGCAATGCAGATAGTATACGGTCGTGGAAGTCTCACTGTGCGCATTTTGCAGTGCAATTGTTTTCAGTCTGCGACGCCACCTGCGCAATAACTGCTTCATACATTACTACAACGTGTGGACGTCAGGTATTTATTTATTTACTCAGTATATTCTGCAGCGCCAATAAGCCATTACAGCAGAACGGGAAACACATGTATGAATGTCCGATCTCCGCATGAATAAATGTATGAACGCCCCAAAGAAATAAAAATTTAAAAGGAATACCAAGAGAAAGAAACTATGGCGATTCATATAAATGATATCCTGGAACATCCAATCCCGTATTATTTGTGCACCTTTGTGCTTTCAGTATGCGATACACTATGTTTGGGTTGCGAGCCCCAGCGGGGTGCTGTGGCCACTGTGTGCCACTCCACGTGCTCGTCCGCTGTTAACTGAGGTTCAGATCTGCGACTCCATCCATGTCATAACGGCGTCACATTTTTGCGGCGTACAAGTGCGAGACACAGTCTTATATCGAATTATCTGACGCGTATTTATATCTCTAATTCATATGCTGTACGCTATTTTAAAGCGAAGCTTTCTCTGCCTCTTCCATCGACTTTACCATTGCTGCTGTGGCTGCTGCTGCCTGGCACACTGCGTCGGGAAAAGGGGGGAGACGTTCGGAGCCTTCGTATACATGACAGGAGCGAGGCAGAGAGGAAAGTCGACGCGAGGAACTCGTTTGGACCTCACCACGTCGAATGTGAACAATACCCTCTCGAGCTCCCTGGGCGTCGTCACATTAGCTTTTTTTATAGCTGTAATTATCCGTGACCACCCTCAAAAGCATTGTAGAAACTGCAGCGCTTCCCTTCCTACTAACGTGCGAGTCTAGAGAGAACGGCAGAAAGAAGGGAGGAGAGGAGGCAGTTCCCATACAAGGCAGGGGGAGAGGGAAAAGGTGCCGTGAGAAGCAGGGGCGTAGACGGGGGGGGGGGGCTCATGGGGCTTCAGCCCCCCCCTCCCGAAATTTTTTCTTGCTGTCCATGCACCGTCGACGAAAGCAACCACTGGCGCCGGACATCATTCTGGATTTTGTCTAGAATGTCTTTTTGACGCTCGAAAAGACATTTAACCACAAATATAGCGAACTTGGGCTGGTTTTCGCGGCAACGCCCATGCACCGGGAGTCACATAACGCCAAGCGGCCCCATCCGACCACAAAGTTTCAAGGGCGTTATTGATGGTGAGCGGGCTCGCCGCGGCATCTCGCTGAGGCCGCGGAATCTATGAAGCGCATGAATGTCAATTCCGAAAATTTATGGGTATAAATCTCATAAACTCTTGATGTAAAATTTGCATTGACATTTCCAAAGCTTTGCTTTAGATGTTCAATTGCGGAACTTTGTGGGTTTAATGTTGTTATAAACATATGATGCCAAAGGTCCATTGACCTTTCTAAAGTCTTACATGGGAACAGACAACGAGACAAGCCAAATCAACACACTAGCAGACAAGTTGACAAAGCACGCAGCGAGGTTCAATGAGACGAAGCGTTGTAGTGGTTCATTTGTGCCGCCATGTCACATAAAAAAAATATATCAACATTTTTTTTAACCTACGCCAAAACATCCATGTCAAGACACTAAAGCCAGCCAAGGTAACTACGTTCTTATTTATTTTTTCTACTTTGACTTTTATTCGCGAGGACTCATTGAGCCTCTTCAAATTTTTTTGTTCTCGCTACCCTACCAGCGGGCTGCCAGAGCCAGCCAGAGCGCATACGTTTTTCTCGCGTGGCCCCGACCACCGCGCGGCGCACTTCGGTGCGCGTTCGGTTTGCTCTGGCCGAGTGGATTTTCGCCTGGCAGAGTTTTGGACGCTTTCTGGATATCAGACGTGAAAAAGAAACAATGGTCGGTCGCCACCATCACTGTAGGGACTCGACGGATTGCACCGCGTTCGCTGGAGCAGAACCTCTCCGGAAAGTCTTGTCTCGCCGGTGTAGGATACCGAGCAGTATGCGTATGGTTCTCAGTGGACCAAGCGTCTGATGTTTTCTTCGATATTCCTTCCGTAGCCACATTAGGTGCCCAAATAAGGCATTAGATTGTGACCAACATACTTTCCTATGCGTTTTTTCATTTCAGTGCCCCCGCCCCACAAAAGGAAAATAAAATACATTGTTGTGGCGCAGCGAACTGTCGCATGGTGAGAGTTCGATTTTGTTACTTCTTTTGTGGAAAGTAATGGGCCACGGGACGCTTCAGTTGCCGGATACTGTTATTATTTTATTGCGATAGCAATTATATGGACACTCCAGGCGCATTCCTGCCGTCGCCCTCATGTTTCGTATAAAGTCCAAGGGTGATAACATCGTGACCGCGCGCCGCACGCTGTATGTGCGAGTGAAAGCGTGCGGGGGGGGGGGAGGGAGGGGAATCGGTGAGCCGACGATGGTGGCTCAATCTTGCGTGCGCAAGGGAGAAAAGCGGGGATCAAGCGCGCCGCCTTCCGTCGCGCGCTATACATCGCGGGGAGTGGATGGAATTGGGGCGGAATCTAGAATTCTGTGAACCTGTGATTGCGCGACATGTTTATTTGCCTTGTTTGACGCATCATATACAGTGACTTTTTCTTAGATACGTAGATTTATTGGAGACATACGTATATTTTAATATCTTGTTGCGATGTTTCGTGTATACGTGCAGTGAACTTTGTTTGCAGTGGCACTTTTTTGCCCTTTATCAAGCTGTATCTTCGCATTTGTATATCCCATTGTATCTTAGCATTTCTAATGTACGAGTGCGAGTCAAATGAAAGTAAGCCTACCCACCCCGTGCCATAATGGTTCGGTTCATTATCTGCTAGGCATGCGCGTATAGCAGAGCGGCATCTCTCATTTACAAAAGTGGCACGCATGTGTGAGGATAAATGTTCTTTAATGCTCTCATACACTGGGTTGAACATGGTTGGGTGACATAGTGGACACTCCGAAAGCTGAACAGCGTGGTGTCGCGAAGTTTCTGACAGCTGAAGGTGTTTCGCAAAAAGAAATTAATCGCCGTATGGCTGCCGTGTACGTTGAACATTGCATTTCATTGGCCACTGTGAAGCATTGGAGCAAACAGTTCAAAGAAGGATGAGAAAGCTGCAAAGACATTCCAAGACCGGGTGAAAGCCATCGTGCAATCACCCCCCACACAATTTCAAAGGTTGATGAGCTGATGAGACAAGAATGGAGGATAAGCATCGATGAACTGGCAGACCGTGTGAAAATCAGTAACGGTTCGGTTCACGCCATAATTCATGAGCACCTCGGTTATCGGCTATTGTGTGCCCAATGGATGCCCAAGATTTTGATCCACCGCCGGAAGACGGAGAAGTGTGGCGCTGCCTTGACTCATCTTATCCGGTATCACAATGAGGATGACGACTGATGACGACGATGATGACGATGATGACGACGACGATGATGAGGATGACAACAACAAACAAGATCTTGCTGTTGTGAACGGGGACGAACCATGGTGCCACTACTACGAGCCTGAAACACGACGGCAAAGCTTACACTGGAAATATTCGAATTTACCACGCCCAAAGAACGCAAGGCCATCATTTTCACTGGAAAGCTGTTGACGTTTTTTTTTCGATCATCAGGGTCCATTACTGATAGAATTTGCTCAATCTTGAGAGACTATCAATTGTTTCCGATATTGTGAAACGCCGAAACGGCTGCATGTCGCAATCAAGAACAAACTACGTGGAAAATTGACGAATAGGGTCGTCTTGTTCCACGACAATGCCCGTCCCCACGTCGCTGATGTGGTTAATATAAAACTGGCGAAGTGCAAGTGGGAAACGCTGCAACATCCGCCATACAGCTCAGACCTGTCGCCTTGCGACTTCCACATTTTGGGGCAACCAAAAAACAGCTCTAGTGAACCAGATTCGTGCCGGACGATGACGTGAAAGAGTCAGTTACCGACTTTTTGAAGCAGCAACCCAAGGAGTTTTATGAGATGGGAATCACGCGATTCGTTAGTCAATGGGACAAATGTCTAACTTCTCATGAAGACTACTTTTGAATAAAGTACCTCGTTTGTCATATATTTGCATTGGCTCACATTCATTTGACTCGTCCTCGTATATCTTGCAGAACTCCTGCTTTTTATACGTGCTCTCTGTTGCGACTATAATTTCGGTGCAATTACTCACGATACACTACCGGTGACAGCTGCTCCTGCGTAATACATTGGAACAAATGACAGCGTCATCGAGATTTTTCACTGGCCGTTGCATATATAAAAGAATGTAAACACTGTTGTTGAATGACAAAGTTTCATTAACATATTTGTCCTCAACTTGTTCATTTCATGGCCTTTTCATTTTTCATATCAGCGGCATGAACTGCTTTCCTGGTTTCGAACTGATATAATTCTAAAGTTGGTGTGATATTTTCTTTACTTGTTAAATAGACAAAAAACGTGGAAGCATTGATATCAGTTACTTTTGGCACAATTTTTGGCACATACCAGAATATTCTTTTATGCAAAAATACATATTTTACTTGTTTTCACAGTGCGTAGCGTTCAAGAATTCGTTTGCAGCACCTTTGGCAATGCAGTTATTATTCATGTATTTGATCCCTCGACAAATTGTTTAAGAGGAAGCTTTAGCTTGGGCCCAATCCGACGGCTTATTCAAATATATGTAAAACGGAGAAACGCTTTTCTGAGATAATCCTGCCAACAGCTTTTAATGAAATTTGTTGCATTTGAGAAAGAAGGTAAATTATAGTGTCTGCTGGAAACGGAATTTCGATTTAGGGCCTGAATTTTGTTTAAAATATTTTGAAACATTCGAAAATTCGAAAAATATAAGCACGAGGTTTACAAACTAATAGCTATGCACCAAGAACAGATATCGCGGTTCTGTAAAAGGCAACTATTAGAATAGTCAAAGTGGACAAATTTGGTATGTCAATTTGCATCTTACGTGAATGGGTTACGTTGTGTACGAGGGTACTGCAAAAGCCGTATTTCCATAATACTAATTTTTCTTTAGATTTGTGTGTAACATATTTTGTCCGCTGTAGATGTACTATTAGATGCAATTCACAGAATAGTGATATCATTTTTCATTGTTGAGTTACTAAGTTTTAAACTTGATAGTTCCGTTTTCTGAAAATTTGCGATTTTGGCCAATTTTTAATAAAGAATTGACTGCCTGAACGAAAACTTCGAAATCAGCAATCACTAGAATTTAAGTTTTTCTTTTAAATGCAACAAACATCGTCATATTTGGTGCTGTTGTTGCGGGGGAAAACGAATTCCCCTTCTAAATGTATTTAAATAGCAGCACCCGAGCTAAAGTTTCCTCTTAAGGAGGAGGCCGAGCTGCAACATGAGCCCGCCCCCTCGCCCCCCTCCCCCCCCCCCCTACCCCCGAACGAAATTTCTGGCTACGCCAGTAATGAGAAGGGAAGGAAACCCTATTACTATAGACACGACAGCGGTTGCGGGGAAACTGGTTAAGCTGAAGTTAAGGTACGGTTAATGCGTGCAGAAAGAGATCCGCATTAATTAAAGCGCACTGCAGGGTCCCGTCAGCACTACTAAGCGGTCGAGTGTCAAATCTACACTTCAGTGCCCGCCGCGGCAGCGACTCCGTAACTCCTCGCCGCCAATAGGTCGCGGATTTGATCCCGACCACGGCAGCCGCATTTCGACGGGAGCGAAAAAAAAAAAAAAGAAACGCTCATGCGCTTAAATTTAGGGACACGTTTAAGAAAACCATGGTGTCAAAATTAATCCAGAGACCGCCACTACGGCGTGCGTATAATCCGATTGTGGTTTTGGCACGTACAGTCCCATAATTCAATTAAAGTTTAATACTACTGCCACGATGCGATGTGCCATGTCAGGCAATGGCAATGCTCAACCCTCTCAGAAGTTATAAAATATGGCGCACTGCAGCCTCAAGCAAACACCTCTCCCTGTGTGTTCTGTGTACTACGCAGACAAACAGCAGCGGTGCACGCAAAGTAACGCTTACAATCAACTTGCCACTCTCGTGTTAGAGTAAACGTTGAAGAAATCTAGATTTCGCCGTCAACATCACCGCTAATTATCGTCAACCAAAGCAACCAGCACAGAAAGCTTCGCTTACATCGATTCCCACAATGCGTGGGATCTGCATAATTTTTGGTCTTGAATGCTAATAGAGAGAGAAGTATCTCCAACCTTCTTAACGTCGTCTACTATGTATGAAACATAGTATATTGTTGCCAGTTACACATTTGGAATACAAGATAGGCTTGTCTCAATGTCAGCATAGGCTTGTTAATCCAGCAGGGATGCAAAAGCAAATGACGGGTAGCAACGCATTCTTGAAGTTCGCGCATTAGGCTCCTGTGGCGTCATGCATTTCGTCAGCGCCTGAAACATTCTTACCACAGACATTTGGGCCTTTATTTGATAATGCTCAATATTTTGCGGTGCAGCGACGAAGAAATCATATTCACACTCTATTTTAAATGCAATCTATCATACAGTCTATATTTGTTTCAAACAAAGTCACCACAACTGCAAACAAGGAAAGAGAGAGAAAAAAAAATCTACACTTGTTTACCATAACGTGCTTACGCACATCGCATGCTTTATTTACCAGTAAGTGAAATGCAAATGAAATATTGCCGCAGTACTCATCCAACGACGAACGTCGACAGTTAATGCGATTAACATAGAAGGAATGCAGCGGCACACCGCCACCGCCGAAACTCGTCATGCATGAGTGGAGGCCTTCGTTTTCGGGCTTCACATTTTTGAAATTCAGGTGGTAAAAATTGGGTGTTATTTTTACTCGAGGAAACCGGGAAGAAATTGGTTTTCTTTCTGTATGGAATTCCAAAGTTAGCGTATTTTGTGGAAACTTTCACCAACAAATCTTCGTTCACCATGCAGGAAATATTATTACTTTGAAAGAAACCCCCTGAACCAACACAACAAGTAGAGACGTGTTTATCGATCCCATTTTTTACTTTGTTGGAACTTTTTTAACAAAGGAAAAAAGTAGACGTAGTAGTGCACACGGGCATGCTTAGCAACAGACGGAGTGCTTTTCCTTATCTTGAATTGAAATCTGGGGTTTTACGTACCAAAACCACGATTTCATTATGAGGCAGGCCGTAGTGGGGGACTTCGGTTTAATCTTGACCACCAGGGGGTCTTTAACTCTTTCCGTACCGCGCCCATTGGACATAGTTAGCCCGCTAACGACAGTTTGAAATGCCGCTTTCGAGACGTTCCGCGCCGCCCACGGACGTACTGCGCTATCGTACTTGAAGGAGGAGACCTATGTTTTTGTTTTCTGAGCAGTTCGCTTTTTTCCAACCAGGTGGTGATTTTTGAACGCGCTTTGATGTTTCGCGATCGTCAAAGTAGAACGCAAAAATGGCCGCCCGCTATCGATTGTTTGAAACGACGCTTTAGAGACCTTACGCACCGCTCACGGACACACTGCGCCATTGGACGTGAAGGAGGAGTGCTAAATTTTTTTCCGAAGCATTTATATTTTTTTCACCCCAGGCGGTAATTTTTGAATGCGCTCCGAAGTTCCGCTATCGTCAAAGTAGAAAGCAAAGATGGCCACCTTCGGGAGCAGCGCGAGCGCTTCGAAAGATCGCAGATGTCGCGATTCCCGTGGGTCTGCGGCTGATTTTATCGATGGATCGAGCAACTGCGAGTCTCAGGATGCTGCCTATTCGTTGGACCCTGAAAGCGATGACGATGCAAACCAGCCCGGAACACCCGCGGCCGCAGCCCGGCACGCCCCTACTGTAGTTCTTGCAGTTAAATTTTTGTAATCGAATACCTGTTCAATGAAAAGTTTTGATTTTTTTCGGAGACAGTGCCTATTAGACGGTAATACGTTTTGTATATCTCATAATTTTTTTACATATTTTTCTTAGCGGATATAAGCGTGTCTTTACAAACTTCGTTCAATTTTATCCCACAATCTTGATTCTGACAATTTCTCTTTTTTATGACATACATCTCGCTAATAAAACCTTTATGCGTGAGAAGTGCATTCATTCTGCCTTTTGTTTATGTATTACAGAATATTTAGTGGAGTATTTCCTCCGAAAAAAAAAAAGAAACTGCCTTAAACCTACCAAAAATACCTATTTTCCCCCATGGTAGGAAGAGAGCTAAGGTGCCCCTAGTGCTCGGGGCACGGGCTTTTTGGCATTTAGCCCTATTGAAATGTGGCAGCCGCGGCCGGGATACGATCCCGCGACCTCGTGCTTAGCAACGCAACACCGTAGCCGCTAAGCCACCACGGCGGGTTCTTGTCTTACAAATTCTTGTTGATGTATATTGTCATATGAACTTTGAACATTTATGTGTACATCCTAGAGCTGTTGGATCTTTTGTATTTGTTTTTGTCGTCCTGTTTTACTTGCTCCCGCCATAGGTCCTTGCAAACAGCCACTCGCCTTTGGACGTAACATAGTTGGGTAACCGTCATCTCAACGTCAACGCTAATGTTCGCAATGCAGAGCAACGTAAGCCCTGCGTTCGCTGCCTAGCGCGTTACTGCCGCTTACGTGCATGCGACGTGCGGGAAATGCGTTGGAATGTAGTACCATTATTGTATTCAGATAAATGCGGCTAGTGAAAAAAATGACAGAACAACGAGCTTTCGTTTATTCAAGGGCGGCCAAGCCCTAAATATATCATATATACCAGTTTCCGCTTGAGTATTAAGTGAAAAGGAGACATCTACCGTGTTCATGCATGCGTAATGACAATAACGCGACACTGTCACGTTGTAGTGACGGTCAAGAACACAGTTGCAAAACTGTGAATGACAAAAATAACTCTTTATTGGGCGAACTTTTGCCCCTGAAAGCAAGTGACATTCAAAGTAGAACGATAGCGGCGAACACAGTCTGCGATCGTTGAAAATTTGATCAGCGGGTCAGGCGTGTCGATTTTTATACATGCCTGGTCGAAGGTTCCAGCGTAATTTCTGGTGTCCGCGTGTCTTACAGAAAGTACTACACAATTCGCGTCGCGCATACAATCAGGTTATGCAAAGTTCAGTGACAACAGACAACGGATAGAACCATCGATAACATTCGAGAAACTTCCGATTAGGCACGTACCCAGGGGGTCCGGTCCCCTTCCCCCCCTCCCCGCCCCACACCACCACTCCTCACAAACATTCCTAAAGCGCCGCCAAATCAATGTTGAGACTTGACAGCTATTCGGCAGTCAACATTTTGCTGCCTTTTTCACGCCTTTTGGATGACGGTAGTTATCGGCATCTCCTGGGGTGCGAAGGCCAGTTTTCTAATCGATTCGATGCCCGCGCAACTAACCCGAGCTGCGTTGTCACCGTCCATTCAACGGTCACGCGCATCGCTGTTGCTTCGTTAGTTCGAGCTTTGCTTAGACTGATCCAAGGTCCAGGAAAGAGATTCGGTTCGTAGTCAGCTGGTCTGTGCGCTCGTGGAACGAGCTGCGGCCGGAGAATACGCCAGTTGCGTTTAACGTTTGCTTTTCCTTCATTATTTCCTCGAGTGACCCCTCGCCGCGAGCTGGCAGATCCTCGGAACCACATATTCGCGATATGGGTTAGATAAGGTGGAAATAAAATCATGCGAAACAGCAACCATCGTCAAACCCTGCAGTAACCATTAAACTCATAAGCAATATGAATGTCACCCGTTACCTCACACGGTATTTCCCTAATTGTACAGCCCTTTTCGTGCAAAATTGGCAATTGGAAACAAGAGTTGCAAGGAGTTGAGAAATGAAGCGACATACTAAGCGAGAGGGCCAAGGCAACAGCCAAGCAGGAAAAAAAAAAGCGAAAATGAACAAAGTTCACCATTGTCTATGAAGATATTTACAGATCAAGATCTTTTTATCTAAACAGGAAGTAGAAAAAACGCCGCAGGAAGTAGAGAACAATTCATGTGTTTTAGATGACGCTTCTACAGGGTTGCAATGTGGGCTTGTTGGTAATGCATCTTCAAGCGGTGCACGGTAGCGCGATTAAAATACGGGACAAAAAAAGGACACACAGGTACACACACAGCGCTAACTTCCAACAATGTTTGTTATCGAAAACCAGGTCGTACTTATACACTCAGCCAACATGAGTCACAGCCACGTGAACAGATAAACATTCAGAGCGAAACATTTTTGTAAGTGATATGTTAAGCCGTACGCAAAAATTTCAGTTTATTTTCAGAGAGAGCCAATGACGGTTTGCTGATATAGGAATCCCCTAGGGCATCAATATGCTTGTCTTCTATTATAAGTCTCGTCAATTCGCACTTATTTCTACCAGTAATTGTTGTTAATGCGAAGACAGGGGAGCACTTATCTTGCTTGACGTAATAGTTCTGCGGAAACCCCCAAGGTGGAGATAAGTAATTAATAAAGGGAAAATCAGACATCCACCAGTTCGTAGCAATTGCAAAGTAATTTATTAATTACTTCACTCCACCTTACGGGTTTCCGCAGAACTATTACGTCAAACTCTTGCCTTTGCTTCGTGTTGTTCACAAATTCGACTTCGCCCTACCACCTGTTAGCCGACTGGTTAGCTCAGATAGTAGAGCGGCTGCCTCGGAAAGGCGGTAGTCCCGGGTTCGAGTCCCTGACCAGGACGTATTTTTCTTCAACTCTTAGGCTTTTCTTTCGAGGAACCCGTATGGGTTTTCTTTGTAGCAATTGCTACGAACTGGTGGATGTCTACTTTTCCCTTTATTAATTACTTATGTTGCTTACAACGAAGGGAGAGAAACCCATCTGATGCAATTTTGTCGACTTTATTTTTGTGTTCGCGCAGTCTATCATTAATGCATCTGCCCGACCGTCCGACGTAATACTTTCCACACGATAAGGGTATACGATATATAATTCATGTCTTGCAATCTCTAAACTTCTTCCTGTATTTAACTTGGCAGCTAGGAGCACTTTCTTTCCTTTCTCGTCTTATTTTGCTGCACAGGCTGATTAGTTTGTTAGGTGCAGAAAAAAACCGCATCAGTGTTACCTCGACGGGCAATTTTCTTTAGGTTAGGTGACAACCCATGGATATAACGTATCACTGTTGGTCTTTTTTTTCTCACGGTTACTATTTCCTTCCGCACGTTCAGAAGTCCCAGATTGCTGCACTTGCCTAAGTATTCCCTCTGCAACTGATGCCAGAACATGACTGGGATACCTTGCTTGATGTAGCCGCATGGCCTGTTGTGCGAACGCTTCGTCAGGGCAATGATGGCATGATTTAGTAAGTGCGTTAGTAAAACTCATTTTTGCAATTCCTCTTCTTACCAGTTAGAATGGGCTGAATGATAGGACAACAATGGTTTATTTGTTCTGAGACTGTAGCACCAGCATGTTAGATCATCACCGAAGGTAAATTTAACATCAAGAAACTTGATATTTTGTTCTATGGGCACTTCGAACGTAACTTCCAGTGGACAAAGGCACTCGCGTATAATACTACTAACAGCAGAACACTCTGTGTCAAAGTTGTCTAGCTTAACATTGACAAACACTAAAAAATCATCAACAAATTTAAACATTTTAACAACTTTTGTATCATTGACGTGTATCATTGACGTATCATTGAATCAGTGCTAGCTGGTGTGCCAACTGTGTTATTATATTATAGCGTGCTGGCAGACGGTAGTGTTCACTGTGCAAAAAGTGTGTGTTAAATTTCGTCTTAGTTCGTCATTGGGAACGAGAAAGGTCAAGTGCCACATCTTTCATTTAAACGTTACGGACCTAGACACTGCAGTTTTGACCTAGCTGCTGCGGACTTGCCCCAGAATTGCAGTTCATGGCTTCTGTGTGTATCGCCAGGTTTCTAGAGCGGTCGAGGCTCGCTTAATGGCACACTGTGTTGAGTGGAGTCACCGGCTAACTGTACGGCCCGTGAGCCAGCGATACTTACGCGTGATTTGACGTGAAATTTGTGCATCCTAACGACTGCTTATAACGCCGTCACGAAGAAATAAAAATCAGAGTGTCTCTTACTGCCCTGAATGTGTCTTGGGGTGCGGTGGCTGAACGCAGTGCCCTCACTCAGAGAGAGAAAATTATTCATATCCAACGACCAAGTTGAAATCTATGTAAAGCGAATCTTCAGTAAAGCGGACAATTAAATGCTAATTAATCTGAATAAAGCGGAAAGAAAGCTTCTCTTTAGAACATTTATTGTTACGACGCTTTGTCCGCATCACCGTGCTATATACAATCAGTGATCATGTAGATACCGGTGGTGAGGTGCGCAACGTGTCCCCTTGAATGCAGGTATATGTGGGACACTAGGAAGGCCAGAGCGCTGGCTGAGCGTGCGGCATTCGTCCAACTTTCCCAAATAGCGGTGCGATGACGTCCGACTTGCTGCGTCCATCATCAGGTGGGCCCGGAGAACGACAATACCCAATGATGACATCCGACACCGCATTGATCAACGAGGCGTCTGCCCACCCGGCCAGGAGTGTGGAGGTCACCCCGACGCTCTCCACACGCACCGGACGTACCCACTCCCCCGAGCTCGCCTTTGTTCAGGATGAACGCATTTATTTTACGAATAATGCACCCAGTCGGACAACTCTGCAGGAAATATCGTATTATGAGTATGTCTTTAAATGCTGTCACTGCACTTCTGTCGTTACGGTGATGTTTGATGACCATTTATCTATACCTCCTATTTAGCTTTATTACGACGACTGGTACTTTCTCATTCATGCTGTAGAGCTCATCAATGTTGCCCGATAAGTCCTTATGAATTAGAAATCCTGCCCCGTATTCTCGATTATGTGGTACAACTCTCACGCAGATGACGTGGCCATTAATTAGTCAGCAACCTTACTAGTTATTCTAACCTCACTAAGGGCAATGTTATCCCAGGCAATGCCTGATTATTCCTCAAAAATCCCTGCTAAGCTAGCCTCACTCGACAGGGTTCGCGTGTTAAATGTTGTCAGGTTTAGTTTTCAGTAGCAATCTGTCCGGATCCAGCGATTCTTTAACACCCGCGGCTGCGTCGCAAGTCTGGAGACTGAGCACCAAGGGTTAATTGAGGTGGTAGCGTGAAGTAGAGGCTGAACACCGGGTTTCTGCGCTCAGCGTTGCTCAAGGTCCCAAGCTAAAATCCTCAAGGTTAGGTCCCAAGTTAAGCGCCTTTGTATGCAATGTGTTTTCGTTTCTCCTCGTGTTTACTTGCGCTCATGCCTCCTTTAGTTATGGTATTCTTCCAGACCAATATATTTTGAGGTTTAGAGTGGCTCCTGAAACCACCAAAACAATAATTAAAGAATACCGAGAGCCAGTGGGGCTATATTAGTCCAGCTGCAACAAAATTCAGAAGGCCCCCTGAGCTTCAACAAGACACTCCGTCACCCGAACAGGAATTGGCCTCCCTGTTGCTGTATATGGTCACTTCCGTCCTGAAGAGCCTTGCAACTGACCCCTAGTAAAAGTAAATACTAGTAAAGATGATCGAAAAGTTGGCGCAAAGGAAATGAAAACAGGCAATGAAGTGAACTTTCCACTGTGAATAATGTAGCTTAGTGTTCAAATGCATTTAGTGTTTTAATACACCAGAAATTTTTAAAGAAAGAGTTTAGGGGCACGTGCACCATACATTTCAAAGGGAATGTTCGATCATATCATCATCGTCGTCGTCGTGATCATCGTTATCACACTGAAACTATTGACAGCGTGAAACGGCACGAACTACACAAGAAAGATACACGGACAAGCTATGATGAACGGCAGCACAAATCCTGCCTAACTTGTTCTTGGCTGAAAAAACGACATTAATGGCGTACCGTGCTCCAACCTCCTTCGAACGGCGCAAAAGGCCATGTATATAAGGAACGCTTGCCACATGACCATTATGAACACCCCTCGCTCGCGTTCTCCCACTGCTTTGCGTTTCAATTTCTCCAGAATCCTTTCACTCAGAAAGGTCCAATAACGTACAGGTTATCTCGCCTCACCTAGTCTTCCCAACTGTCTAGTAAAGCTTTCCTCCATCAAATGCGGCCATGATTTCTTCAAGGACGCAGTAAAACAGGAGCAAGCTATAGCATTCTTAACAACTTTCGAGTGCTCTGAGCGAAAGTCAAGAACTGGTTTCACAGACCGGGGAGAATACATGCAGCAGGCGTGTGGTCTCCCGAACTTGATACTGAAGTCCAAAAATTGGATTACCCCATTGTCCTGCACTTCGCACGTGAAATTGAGCCCCACCCCTTTTCCTTGAAAAGCTTAATTACATCGGCCCGCGCTGTAATAGACCTACTTGCGTCCACCAGTACAAGTAAATCATCGATATACCTAAATGTTTTTTTTTCGTACACACTCCTAAACGGGCTCAAGCAGGTGATCTACCTTACTAAAAAAAATTACTAAGAATCGGTGCCACTCTTGAACCTATACACACTCCTGACTTCTGTGTGTAAACGACACCCCTCCATTCAATAATAGTGGAAGATAAATAATCAAACAACAGCTCTAAAAAGGCACCCAATGAGACACTGCAACTTTTCGCAAACTTCTGTTCATTATTGTTGACCTGTATACAATCCATTACGCACGTCATCAGGCCATGCATGGCCCGAAAGGCCATAAATGGCCTTTGGCATCGTTTGAAGAAGGTTGGAGCATGGTACTGTATTATTAGACAGCTTTAGAGGAGAGGCCCCAAATGTTTGGGGCCCCAATGAAATAGCGTCGAAGCCATTGCGCATGCGCGAGACGCAAACTGCGTTTGGGTTTTGCGTCGGGCACGTCATTTCACTGATTTAGCGGGAGTCCCAAAAGCTGCCGCAAAAGATTTTCTTCAACAAAGATGGCGGCACCCATCGAAGCGACGGCTCTAACCTAGAACCAAACTGGGCTCGCTTCGCGGTTACACGTGAAGTTCGCAAGCTAGGAGAAGTGACTGTGGTTATCGCTTTCTCTCAACTAGCGTGTGTTATGAAGACTGATTCATTAGACACCGCTGATTCATGGCTGATTCATGGCTCGTAGGCCTAACACAGCTTATAGCTTGGCTGGTGAAGGCACATAAAGTTGGTTACTCAAAACTAGGCGCAACTAATTGCTTGCTGCTAATTGAATAACTTCTAAATTGTAATTAAACGCGAGAACACGAAAGTGAAAATTACTCTTATCATGAAATGGTATATTTTATTTAATCACCTATAATAGCTTTCCTTTGGCGCCATAGTGGCGCTGTCAGCGCAAGACGCTGTCCGCAAACGCAAAGCCCTATTCCAAAACTATTCAGTCCTGCGTGCCTTAACGCGTTTAACACCCGCAAAGCTATTTGGGGCCCCCAACTTTTGGCGACCATATTCTAAAACTCTCTAATGTCGTTTTTTCGGAGAAGCACAAGTTAGGGAGGATTTGGGTTGATCAGGAGCAACGGGCGTGCGACATTCAGCACCGGGAAAAGCATGTTCAATACAAGAAAGAAGGGGTGTATGAAATTGCCGTCTCGTGTGGTGCACGGTACATTGGTCAGACGGAAAGATGCGCCAATGTACGCCTTAGGGAACATGTGGATTCCTTGAGGGGTCAGCCGTCTTCGAATCTTCGAAGCGGAAGCGGCTGCGCTCCAGGGCCTTCATAAACCAAAACACTATCGAGGTACGAGGTTAAATCAGTCCGAGAGAAAGTGGAAGCTTACTTCATTGACAAGGCAGGAGACACGTGTGTTGCGCGTCCGTCTGTTTCGCTCCATGAGTCAGGGACAGATTACCTTGACAAGTTTCTTTAGGGATTCGCTGATATTGCCATTTTATGCCAAGTGCGCCTTTACTGCGTATTTCGGTTGTTGTCGCGTGCATCATCGCTTATTTATACATGTGCTTTCAATAAAGTTGTCTGTTGATAGTGAGCGCTTGTCCGTGTATCTTTCTTGTGTAGTTCATGCAGTTTCGCGCTGTCAATAGTTTCAGTATGGATTACCAAAGTGCCCAACGTACCGTCCTTTTGCATCATTATCAAGTTATAACTTGATTTGCTTGTCGTGATACTGCACAATTTCAGGCAAATTTAGCATATCCTGGTACCCACTGAACAACTATGGTATGCTGCGCGTCCTTGGCATAATTAAGTCCTAGCGTCTCGTGCACTAGTATAATATTTATATATTTATGGTTGGCAAGGGACGAAAGAGTCGCCTGCCAGTCGCTGAAGATGATCCATTTTTGTGCATCTCTAGCCGATGCTGAAAACTGAACTGTAGGCGGGATAGCAAACGGTTAGGTTGTTGTCGGGGAAGTTCCGGGGAAAATATAATAACTTGTTCTTTACCTGAGGAATGGGAAACGCATATAAAGATTAATATGACAAACTGGAGCCATCCGTGCACACATGAATATAACCAGAGCATTGCCTTCCCTACATCTGATACATAATTTTCTGGGCAGCGATATAGTACGTCATTTCTTCTCTACGCTATCTACACAGAAAATATGTATTCCATCTCAACCTGGAATCATATATATTCATGCGGTTCTCCGCGTTCATTTTCTTTGCTGCAGATACCTTGTGTAATAAAATTTGAAGAAAGTAATCATTGCATCCTCTCATAACTGGGAAATTATTGAGTTTAGTAGCTAAAGCTTTATTAGCAAAATATGAATAGGGTGAGAGACGCATATCCTGAAGCGAAAGGAAATCGCGGCACACTGATTCTCCGCCTAGGAAATGGTTCTTAAGGTCCCGTATAGCGAGCCAAGACGAGTTAACGAAAAGTTAGAAATTCATATGCCGGAATACAGCGCGCCCCCCTGCACGTTTTGCTCCTATTTGTACCTTACTTGTACCAACAGGGTCGTCCCCGTGAAAAACGGAAAAAGGAGAATCTAAAGTGGGGGAAAAGCAGATGGCTGCAAGCTACGTGCTTACTGAAATAGGGGTCATTTTGCTTGTGTCAGCAAAAGAAGTTAGCAAAATCTTGTTCTTCAGTTCGGCGCATGTAGCCAAGGAATTTAACTGAAGGAATTTTTTTTTCTGTTGCGTCAAGCAACTGAACTGCTATTCCTGGAACAACCTGAAGCTCAACAGTTCCTCTCAAATGCAATAGAACCACAGAAAAGATAATGGTAAAACGAACAGCCTCGGACAATTCCCTGTTTGCCCGACAGCGAGATAACGTTTTTCATAAGGAAAGGCTTGAGGAATATGAGATAGCGGCTGATTGCGTAAGTGGCGCTCTGCGCTACACAATGATCGACAAGTGTCCACGCGCTGCGTGCATGGCGTTCAGAGACTGGACACGTATGCACGTGGACGATCAAGTTATTTCCACGCAGTCTCCAGGGCACTTCAGTTTTGACCGACGAGTTGCCAATAAAACATCAAGCATGCAAGGTATCTTTTAGAAATACAAGCCCCACAAGGATCAGTCTTTATCTGCACTGTTCTAGCAAAATATCAGTAGACAGCTTGGTGAATGTGCTTGGTATCGCAAACTCACATGTGCTGGTTTCTGGGGACTTCAATGCACATAACGTCATCTGGGTCAGTGAATATAATGATTCCCGCGGAAGCGTTATAGAGATCTACCGCAGGAAAAAGTAATCTGATCGTGTTAAATGACAACTCGCCAACGTTCTTGCGGGGGTTTCGTTACTCAAGCTGTATAGGTGTTACGTTCTGCTCACAAGACCTTCTTGATGGTGTTGAATGGTCAACGGACATAGAAACGCATGGTAGTGATAATTTTCCGATCCTGGTAAAACATTGTCTCATACGGAGTGAAGGGACCCGGCGCTACTCAAAATATATTAATTGGCAAAGTTTTCGTCACCATTTAAGTAACTCATTGGGCGAAAATCTGAACTTTCAAAGTTTTGCAAATATATTGTGTGAGTCTTACAAGACCTGCACAAAGCAAGCCATTGTTCCAAATGAATACGCTGCAGTCGACGGGGAATATGAATGTCTAAGAGCACTTAGAAGACGTGCAAAACGTGCTTACCCCCGCAGTGGAAAACTGGATGACTACAAGATGGCACAGAAAGTTCAGTCAACTTCGCGCAGATGCTTACAAAGATTAGGTACGAGAAGATAGCGAGAATACTGCGCGTCGTTGTCTCCGTTTACTCCATGCAGTTCCCAGAAAATGGTCAGTTGCCCGATCTTTTAGTGGTCCAGTTACCCAGAGCCATCCCTTCCGAGCCGTTGCCGTAGCTCGAAGCACTCCGGAAAGAGCTGTTGCTGACGAATTCTGTCAACTTATATCCAGACCAAGATTTCCGTTTACTTGCCTACAATTTACAAGTTCGACAACAGTAGCAGAACAGAAGGTTCGTGCGTGCTTTATGTCACAACATCCTCAACTTGACTGAGCTTTTTTAATGAATTGAAATGTCCTTTTTCGTCGTACAAAGACAACCGCAGGCCACGATGGTGTTACGTACGTGATGTTAAAGAACCTAGGTCCAGTAGGAAGAATGGCTCTTTTGGAGATATTTAATGATATCTGGATAAGAGAGGCTCTTCCAGATTTATGGAAATTAGCTCGGGTAATTCCAGTACTAAAACCAGGAAAGACCCACCTTTGTCTTGTCTCCGGCCTACAGAACCGTTAGTCTCACAAGCTGTTTTTCCAAAATAATGGAGAAGATGATAGACAGTCGACTGCAGTGGTGGTGTGAAGACACAAATGTGTTTCCCACCTACATGACTGGTTTTCGACGAAATCGGTGTACAATGGATTCAGTATTAGACATTGCCACATGCGTCGAACATGAACGAATTTGCGGAAACGTGACAGTAGCAGTATTCTTAGACATTCAAAGAGCATTCGACACTGTAAGTGTCGAATGCTCGAAGGAGAGAAACAATCGAAGGAGAGAGTAATTATCACAGCATCACGCAGGGCGTTTCGCAGGGCAGTGTTCTCACTCCGTTTTTATTCAACTGTGTCATGGCAGCCTTGCCACAAAAACTCCCGTCTGGTCTACGGTATTCTCCGTACGCAGATTACATCTGCATATGGGCCTCTGTATCTCTTGTACAAGACATTCAAACAACGCTGCAAGAGGGTCTTGATAGTATCGACACCTTTTTAAACGAAAAAGGCATGAGTCTTTCATACGCAAAAACAGCCGTACTTCCTTTCACAAGACGACAGGTGAATAATTTCCAACTTACGCTTAATGGGCAAACTTAGACGTTTATGAAAGAGCATAAATTTCTTGGAGTTATTCTTGACCGCCAGCTGACATGGGCATCACACATCCGCGCAATTGAAAAGCAGACCAATGCAGTAATAAACGTACTTCGGCGACTCGCTGGCATAACGTAAGGGGATCAGTCTCTTCGCTACTACAAGTTCCCCCCCCCCCCCATAACGCACTCATAAAACAAAAAAAAATTGCTTACTCGGCACCTATTCTCCATGGTTTATCGAAAACTTCTGAGGAACATCTTCAACGTTTACTAGCAAGAGGGCTGCGAGTGTGTCTTGGGGTTCCGCAGGCTACCTCGAGTTCTTTAGTAATTGCTGAAACTCGTCACCTCCCATTTCCAGTCATACGAACGGTTGAAACATGCTGACATAGTTATCGCATCTTAACCCAACACGAGAAGCATCCATTAAACCTCGCGCTTAACGAAAGAAACAAAAGCAAATTTCACGATTTTGTTCGAGAACATAAAGCGTTATTACTAAAGAGAGAGACAGAGGAAAAGGGAAAGGCAGGGAGGTTAACCAGGGGTGAAGATTCCATTTGATACCCTACGCTGGGGAGATAGGGGAGGGGGAGGTAAATAGATAACAAAATAGAGATAAAGAAAGAAATAAGCATAGACATACAATCACAGTCGGTCACTGTCGCCGCATACTGTCACCGCACAGCACAGTAGCACTTGCATCGCTATAAACATCTGTTGAGGCTACAGCCACTTGTCCAATTCTGTTGCCTTTAAAAGCTTCAACAGTGCCCTCGTCGCCCTATGCTGCGATGGCTTGTGATGGCGGCATTTTAAAATAAGTTCCTCTGTTAGAGGTCTTCGGTCAATGCACGCTATCGTGATTGCGAGCGATTGTCACTGCAAATTATAGCGAGGACCGTCACAGAGAAGGTGTTGAAGAGTCTCCTCGTTACCACAGTCATCACACGAGGCGTCGTCAACGTATCCAATTCGAAAAGCAAAAGACTTGGTGAAGGCCACCCCTAGCCATATTCGACAAAGCAGGGTAGCTTCACGACGGCCGAATCCAGCTGGAATGCAAAGGCGTAGAGAGGAGTCTTTAAATTATGCAAAGTGGATGTTAGTTACATTCCCTAGATGTTAAAATGTCCTAAAATAGAATTATCGGTTGACGGGATTATATCTAAGAGAGACATGTTGATAGCAGCCGCACAACAACTGGCACTCTTCCAAGTTTACTCATTATATCCCCAGTACATCCACGTGCATACAGATGGTTCGTGTCAGAAACATTCATCGACTTCAGCATTCATCGACTTCAGTAACATATTAATCGACTTCAGCAAACATTTAAACTTTCCTGAGAGACATCTTCTACCGTGGCAGAACTGCTTGCAATCCTGTGTGCTTTGCATTTCATAACATCAGAATTGCATTCGCAAAAATGGGTTATATCTTTAGCGATTCGCAAGCCACTCTCACATTACTTCAGAGCAATAAAAATTCTTTGAACACTTTGCTATTGTATGAGACGCTCAAAGAACTTACAAAAGAAAGCGCAATGAACCACGTAATTGCATTTCAGTGGATACCTGGGCACTGCAATATTCCTGGTAATACTGCAGCGGACGCCGCTGCGAATCGGGCGCACAATAACGCAGAGACAACCAATCTTCCCCTATTGCGTAGTGAAGTCCGTCTGATCCTGAGGCAGATTTCCTGTCACCTCAGTAAAACTATCTGGTTTCATCAGCAAACTAAAAACTGGGAGTTATACTTTACAGACCCATTTATAAACTTATCAATGCCGGAAAATCTAAAGGGCAACAGAAAATTTGAATCATTGGTACACTGCCTGCGTCTTGATACTGCATTTGCGAGACACTTCTTGTACAGTATAAAACGTGTCTCTAGTCCCCAGTGTTATTGTGGCCATCCAGACGAAGATGTGCATCATCTTCTCCTCGATTGCACGAAATACGATCCACAAAGAAGGGTACTGCAAGCAAATTTGTTGATATTAAACAGAAGACCATTCACCCTAAAAAGATACTTGGCCCATGGCCAACTGCGCGCCTTCTGAAAAGAGCACTTCTTGCTCTGAAAAAGTTTTTAGAGGACACCAATATTTTGGGAAAATATTAACTTTCAGATGATCCTAATACGCTAAATGAGTAACATAAATGTTGTTCGTGGTTCAAAATTGACTTATGTGGTGATCGCAACTTTATGCAATATGTATAATTATGTTCTGTACTTGCAGTGTATTACATGCGTTATGTTTTTTGGCTGTTCAACATATCTGACTTTATATATGGGTACGTGTACTGAACTGATGCGCAAAGCTTTGCGATTCAGGTACTGTTGGACTGTATATTTATTATTCATCCAGTGTTCTACTGACTGTCATATTTTGTGTCACTATTCTCCCCTTTTACGCAAATTTGTTTCCTTTGCCAAGTGACAAGGAGTAGCCGGTGCCATCATAAAGGCACCCCCCATCTCATAATATTCATTTCAATAAAAAAAAGATCAAGTGCATATGTTGCTCACGTTTTCTCTTTGTCCTTTTCACGTAGTCGCTTGCGATATATCTCGAGCGCAAACGTGTCATAGTTATACAGTTCCTTCTTATGCACTTTGATCTAAGACAGAAGCTGGCTGGAGGGGCGGGGGGACTATATTTCACCCGGATCAAGTATACAATCGTGCATGTTTTGTCATACTCACTGCTCGGAAATTATTATTATTATTATTATTATTATTATTATTATTATTATTATTATTATTATTATTATTATATTTATTTCTTTATTTCTTTTGAACACATATACACCGTTAACAGGAAAGGGAAAGCGAGGAGCAGGCTGGCAACTGCCACCGGAAGGGGCACAACGCCTGCCTACTCTTCTAAAGGGAGGTGACATCAACACAGAAATGGAAGATAGGAAGGAGTGGAGGAAAGAGGAAAGGAAGAGCAACAGGACAAATATAAAGACTAAAGTAGAACACAGTAGAGATCACACACAGTAGGGCCGGTCACTGAAGGTCAAGCTACTACAGAATGTTGAATAGAATAATTTCGACGCTACCAACGTGAACCTAAGTTAGCGGAATGAAAATGTTTGGAAGCAAAGCGTATCTATAATATAATAAGTGCGGCATGTCAAAGCACTCGCTGGGAAGCACGCCTGCTTCTCCAGAAAATAGCGGAGAAAGCAGTGGTTCCGCTTTTTATCACGTGCTTGGTTGCCCTTGATGTGGCGGCGTGTGGCCGTGCCGTCTCAACGTGAACAATGGTCGGGACTCGAACTTCTCCGCTGCCGTATACGTCGGTTGGTTTCCTGAAACATCACCTAGAAGGAACCGTGTCACTCTTTCCGCGATGATTTTCGCAGTGGCAGTTCATCCCATGTAAAATGATTCGGAAGCAGAGGTGTACATTTGTCTCTGCTCATCATGGCTTAGCGCGTGATTCGACTAGGACTGCGTCAATTTCTTCCTTAGGTGTATCTCAATTTGTGCCAGCAGGCAAATCTGCTGTACTTGATGTCTTAGAAAACAGGTGCCCTATAACGTAAAACTATTCCAATGTGCATTTATTCCATTCTGCTGACGTCAAATTTACGTTACTGCCGACGCAAGCATTGGGCAGTGGCCCGCAGAGTTGTCTGAACAGCCCAATGAAACGCTCTCCTCATTTATAAGAGGTCACTTTTCTTTGCGTTCAAAACAAATAATATTGCTTAAATTGAGCGTTTTTTCTTATCTAATTGACTCACAAGAGGTGAGGAGCACGCTCAAGTGGAGAGGGTTTCGATGGTGCCAAGCCAGCGCAGTGAAAATGGAAAACCGGATGAGGAGGGTGGTGCTGGCGACTGCCGTTGGTCCGCTTCCTTTTACTTAGCTTTCGGTGGCTGGTCGAAGATCGCGGTGGCGTGCAATGAAAGGTTAAGAATGCGGCTAAAAGGAATCCCCAGCAAAGAAGAGTTGACCGAGTGATGTCGTATACGTGCGGAAAGGGCTCGATAACGTTATACTGCCACGAAAAACTTTCTTATACGCAAATAAATGCAAATAAATCCAAGCTTTCCGGCAGGTGCGAATAGCCAGTGCCTGAGTGATCGGCGGGCAGCCGTCTTTTATCCCTTTCGGAACGGGGCAGCCACCGGCTATTCAGAAAAAAGTTCGGATTTGTTCGGCGTATAAATGCATTTTTAGCGCGTACACGTCACTTTGACGCGGTGAGGTTTCGTGGTTTTCTGACGTCGCGTGACAGACATGCGAAGTGGGCGCAGCCCGAAAACTTTTGGCTAATGGCAAAAAGGCGCCGAATCGGTAATGATTATTTTTCTTTTATTCAATCTATCCATGCATAATGAGTGTGTACACGTCATATCAGATGGGGAACTATCGCTGTTTTCGTGACGTCGCGCGACAGACAGGCGAAGCGGGGGTGGCCCGAAAATTTTTCTACCAATCGTGGAGGGCTGATTGAAGGATTGGAATAGAAAAGTTTGGAATGGCATTACGTTATAGCGCCCCAGGTTTTTTCTTTTTTTTATTGGAATACTATTACGCAGCGACATCGTGCGCTTCTTGACGTAGGGTTTTTGATAATAAAGTAAACCGATAGTTTATTACAAGTAATTTTTCTCAAAAGCTCTTAGAAATCGAGACACCTATTCCACTCACATTTATTATAGGCTACGGTTAATCTGTGCCATAACAGATGACTGGCTGCAGACTACTGGCTCGCGTACATTGCTCTCTGAAGCATGGGTTTCCCAAAGGCTGGTGTCCCCTACCTAACAGCACTCACGCTTAAATTTTGACAACCAAGGCACGTCAGCGGGCCTTGCACACAATCGTAGGTCTGGCCTTAACAGCGCCTGTTTGACTGCACTTTATCCCGCAGCTCCCCATTGTACGCATGACTCTTCTGTGTGAGGTCTGCTCATTTGAATGCAAATTAACCTGAATCGTTGCAGACTTCGATGCTGTCTTCCTTGCGGTCTACGTGATGACTGAGATTGTGTGGCTGTGGGACAGCAAACAGAAACTGTGAGGGTGCGATTGTTTGCTTGTAACCTATATTCATCTGCTTACGCAGTGGAGGCGTGTAGATGCCAGTGGCGGTCGTACCACACTGTGTTGAGAACTCGATACTAGCGTGAGAAAGAATGTGCAAGGGCAGTAGGCTTGCACAGTTATAAATCAAATCGCACGCACAGACAAAGCGACAAAGCCATGTACGACCGGAATGGGCCGCCAATAGGAATCCGTGGCACAGATGCGCTGGTGAATGAAGTGTCACTAGAAAGCCTGTGGTGGCTTAACGATCGCGGCGTCAGAGGAGACATATGTCAGTGTACGGCGCTCTATATTGCCGTCACATGTTGGCGCTTGCGTTGCGTCAGTGCACTCTGCAGCAGCGTCAGAAAAGGACACGTGCAAAAGGTAGTATAATGTAAGCTGCAATTTTATTTGACGCTTCATAGAGTGACAGGAAAGAAAAAAGACGGCACGTGAAACATCAACCAGTAAGAGAGCTGATACTTGGCACAGTTTTGCTTCGTAACACTTCGTGATCGACTGATTCTTGTTTGCTGACGTTCCTGTAAATATCCAAGATTCGAGCACCCTATCGTTGGGCGCGATGTTTACATATTTTACTCCGAAAAGATTTTTTTGTTTTTGTTCTATGGTCAGGGCGGAACGCCGCACAAACGCGCGCACACACACACATTCGCAATCACAGCAGGATCTAAGACATCGCTCAAAGAACTTAATTAGAAATAGGTACTTCTTTCTATCAGGTAGCAGCGAATGAGCAGCCGAGAATGGAATCACGGACGAAATTTCTGGGAGATCTTAAGCTGTTAACTTCTGTGGCACAACTTCAGTATAGCTTCTTTTTTTTTTTAGGAACAAAGTAAGAGAGTTGATATGTAAACATGGAAAAAATACGTCTAGTGCGATACATATACACCATTGAAATGCCGACTCTGGAACAATATTTTAAGCTTGCTATCGTTTTGTTCTTTCACAAGGTAAGTTATTGAGCTGCTTTCAGGAAACCATTATAGAAAAAAAAATGATAGCAGAGATAGTTCCACGTTTTCAAGTGTCGAGATTCTTTACGTAAACAATCGCTGCGCTATATTGGGTACCAAAAGTATCAGTTCTGTAGGCAATTTGCAGTGACCTTGTGGGCAGTTTTATTTCCAATATTTGTTTGTCACGATAAAAAAAAAAAGCAACGATAAGGTTCGAACGGTTAAGTTCCCCCTCTTTCAAAGTGCAAAGATAGGTTGTTTCATTAAGATTTTGGGTTCTTGAAAAAAAAAAAAGAGCTTGCTGGGCCAAAACACTGTTACCTTGAAAACTTTTTTTCACGCGGCAGTTATAGTGCGTAAGAATATAAATGGGGGGGGGGGGCGCTTTACCACAATGCATGCATGACACACGATCACGCTTTCGAAGTGATGAGGAAAGTTATGTTGGGCTCGTTTTAGCCACAACCATTTGACGTTGATGATGGGGTGGGTGATATCAGCCTGTACAGTGCGTGTCACGCTCGTCTCAAAGTGGCCTCGCTCTATGTGTGACAACTAAAGTGCATGTGCGCGGCCCGACGATTCCCGTTTGCTCAGCAAGTGGCATCATGTCCTACTCATGGAGGACTTTGTGTTGGAGGTAGGTGATGATATGTTTCCCATCCTATTATCGCCTCACTTGTGGCATCATTTGGCACCGCCGTAAATGTCCATGGCTCTGCTTTGCGTTGTTAGAAATGACAACATTCGAGAAGGCTCTCCTTGCTCCACAGCAGCCACCACTGACTTCACTTGTTCTATGTCAAGACGACGAGTACACGAAGGCAATAGCGACCGTTCAAGTTCTGATGCTTAACTATCACTGGGACACTGTGAGATTAATCCAGTTGGCATTCCTGTTTTTCTACTGCGAACTTCAATGCAAATCGAAAATTTCTGTCTGGCAATAATAATCGAACTGTGGAAATGATCGTGCTTCGTCAGAAAAATTCTAACCCAGTTGTGGCAGCTGCGTAAGGGTCGTGCTCACACGCTCCATCGCAGCCACACAGACTAAGTACACACGACAGCACTTGCAGAAGTAGCGTGCTTTTGTTCACTGACACGCACTCGTATTCTTGATAGTCCCAGAAGAGTGCTAAACACGACGCCCTGATCTGCACGTTTCAATGGCCACTTCAGAGAATAGGGTTCATCAATGGAGGTTATAGTTTTAATTAGCGCTTGCACGTGTTATTACCAACGTTAAAGTATGAATTTTGCAGCCATGCACGGAATTCTCGAATCTCCAAACCTTCACATATCGAGCCTTACACCCTCTGCTCAGCTATGGTGGATACCTTGAAACTGTAAAACGCGTCAGCTATGGGACTTTGCGATGCGCTACGACCGCTGATGAATTTAGTGCGGAAAGCAGAGCACGTTCAGCTTGGCAATGTATGAGTGTAAATGCGAACTGGGTGACTGCAGTCAGACCTTCGCCTGCTGTTGAATGATGCCCGGGGTGACTCTCTGTTTCCCCCTTGAACTATCGGGCTTCCGGGAGTTGAACTGCTGACTGATACTGCGAAGCTGCTCTTTTTGGGCCAAGAACCGGGTGCTGTGCTCATAACACGTGAGCAAGCACAAATAAATGAACATTAGAAGCCCTCACAATCGTTCTCTTTTTTTCTTCTTTTGCTAGGAAAACATTCAAAAACCTTGTTCAAGTTTTAGTGAGGGATACTGGAACAGAAGGCCCCCTCACACATAAAATTGAAGACCCGCAGACCCCTTAGGTACCTATTGAGTTACCCTTTTTGAAAAGGGCCCAGAGCAGTGGTTTCAACGCTGAAGGTCATGGCAACCGTATCTCGAACCACCGCTACTCGAAGCCTGTGACGGCGCGGGGAGGCAGCGTCGTGCACGCTGAAGCAGCACATAAGAAAATGCCGATTCGCGCTTTTCAGTTAAGACACACGGACTGTTTTTTGGCCTGTCGGGAACGGTTTGCCGTCGCCCCCAGCGGGTCTCGAGCCCTGCAGGTTACACGTCTGCGGCAGCGTAGCCTAGGCGGCATCCTCGCGGGGCTGCTCGTCGTCCTCGGCCTCGGAGGGGCTCTCGGCGGCCGCGACCTGGCCGGGCAGCAGAGGGTCCAGCGAACCAGCGGTGCTCCAGACGCGCACGGCGGCCACGTGTCCGGCCGGGAAGGTGGCTGGCGACAACCGGCGCTTGGCACCCTGCTCGCGCACGGCCTCGGCCTTGTCCAACGCCGCCTGGCTGGCGGCCATGCGCTTGCACATGGCGCAGGCGCACACGAGGATGCCGAGGCAGAGCACGCCGAAGCTGACGCCCACCACGAGCACAGCGGCGGTCCAGAGCTGCTCGTCCAGCTTGTCGTCGCGCACGATCATCATGACGATGGCAACGCTGGCGCCCGACAGCAGGAAGCCCGACAGCGTGAAGATGCCGGCCGCCGCGTAGCAGGCACGGGTGCCCGGGCTGCTCCCCATGTCGCTGCCTCTCTGCGTTACAACACACGACTGCTGGTCAATCAAGTGTTTTGACACGCTGCCGGAGTTGTATAGACAAAATTACTGCTACACAAGCAACCGTTTCGCGTTAGCACTGCAGTTCTGGCGACGCTTTCAAAGCTCGTTACCTAAGCTTTCTTGAGCACTTGCGGACTGTTGCTTTCAATAGGGTACAATAGACAAAAGATGCGGTCAAATAAACGTAGTAAGTGTTAACTGACCTTCGCGCTCATAAAAATTAGTTGATATAGGGCAAGCGTTGATTGAACATAAAATTTTAATTTTGCATTGTCTCCATATGGGCTGCTATTTCCTTTCGCAGGCGAGGCGCTGGCAATTATGTTGGGGTGCATTATTCTATAGTGCATTATTCCAGCCGCGTCTCTCACGAAATGACCTCATTGATGATTCGTGGTAGTTCTGTGCCCAAGTGCCATGCATATGTTATAATGTAAAAGAGCGGATAACTGCAAAGTCACTATTTTGCCTGCAATGACGAGACCTTATAGGCTATAGAGCAGCAAGTTTATGGGCAGTCGGCAACAATTAAGAGAACGGAGTCTTGACAAATGAGATGCCATGACCTCGGGCTCTGTTACTCCCATTTCTACCCATTCTTTGTCATTATGACACGAACAGATATTGAAGAACCCTTCGTCGCATACACGCACATACACACGCAATGAATCGATCATAATTCAGTTCATCACAAGAAGGCATATAGCAAAACAGGCACAGCGTGGAAGACTGGGACACAGAAAGAAAGGCACACAAGGCTCTGTCATATAGGCTAGTGCATCCCAAGAAACGCAGCAGTGCTTTTGTAGCTTTGCGTGTGACAGACTCACGATGCCACGGTCCCAAGATCTTTCTACAGCGAGATCTGTATGTCACTAACTTTCCGTAGTTTTTTCGGCGTCCATCAACAGAAAAATTCATCATGTGGGCCGATCCTGGTGATAGTGCAGAGGATCCAAACTCAATGGCACATACCCCTGTGGGCTCGGGAATCTATAACGCACCCTTCGGCATCTTCGGGATGAACCCACGTATGGGGAGTGCTCAACGCCTGCTTCACCTTTGCCGCATGTCGGCCCGGCATTGCACTATCTTCGGGATCGGCCCACGTATGGTAAGTGCTTAACGCTTGCTTCACGTCCGCCGCGGGTCGGCCCGATATTGCACTATCTTCGGGCCGACCCGCGGCGGAGGTGAAGCTATTTGCTTTTCGTTTGGGAGCTTTGACTGTCGTCTGCTTTCGCTGCCATTACATCTTCACAGAGTGGAATGGTTGTCAATTTTTTTTTCTGTAGAAGGCCCTGCCATCCTATTGCCGTAAAGTTGTCCGAAGGGCAACCTTCTTTTCTTCCTATGATGGCCAGTCATACTGTGAACTTCTCTCATTCTCATCATCTTTCAGTCCCGTTTCTCCCTTCCTCAGTGCAGGGTAGCCTACGGGGCTCAGCCTGGTTAACCTCCGTGCTTTTCTCTTATCACTTCTCTCTCTCTCTCTCTCTCTTCGTCGCATATGGTAGAGGAGTATCAGGTCTATATATGCTATCATTTTTAATTAAAAAGGAAACCTGACTCTGGAACACTCACGTGCAGTTACTCTTAGCGGTATGTGCACCATTTATGAGGCAGACTGCCGAGCAACTAAGTAATCTCTCCTCTTAGGTTTAAATAACGACATTAAGTGCAACGAAAGAGCCATTTCTCATAAATCAGCTTACAGAAAAAACGGTGGATACGATTCACAGGAAACATCTGTCGCTGCTGTTATCAAAGAGGTTCCAATTGTTTTTTATTGTTCTCTCACATCACTAGCGTTTTGAAACGCGCAAAGCTGAGGGCAAAGGTTATGCATAAATTAATGTGCAGAGCACTTTTATCCACAATAAAATTAAAGAAGTCAGTGGAGGAGAACGTCAACACGCACTGTCACTTTACATTCCTCCCTATTTTGATACAATGCGCTAGCCTTCTAGGTAAATTATTGAAGAGCGACTCGATCTGTACCCTCCCCGGGAGCTTCAAGGCGATGCACTTTCCTGGCGCCTTACACTCATTGAAGGAAATGCGATGCTGCTGTCGCATACATGTCAACCAGGTTGTAGAGTATGATGATTATAAGGAACGGTGGGTGTCTATTCTAGGACACCAATGATTCTGGCTACCCGCACCGCCTGGTTCAAGAGGCCCCGAATGCTGATGGCTCCCTGTTCTTGAACCATTGAACACACACACTGTGACGCACGCACGCACGCACGCACGCACGCACGCACGCACGCGCACACACACACACACACACACACACACACACACACACACACACACACACACACACACACACACACACACACACACACACACACACACACACACACACACACACACACACACACACACACACGCGCACACACACACACACACACACACACACACACACACACACACACACACACACACACACACACAGACGCACGCAAGCACGCACGCACTCACGCACACACACACACACACGCACGCACACACACACACACGCACGCACACACGCACGCACGCACGCACGCACGCACACGTACACACAACTCAAACGATTACGAAGTGATGGAATCAGCTCGTCTATTTGCAAAATGAACGCAGGAAATGCACTTCTGCCCACTGTCGATGCTGGTTACTCTTTGTAACTGTTATGTAATAATACATCAGATAGACTTCGGGTTTCACAGAAGAAGTTATTACCGAATTCTAGAGGATTTTATGTAACATTTGAACAATCAAAAGACAATACATGCAAAGAAAACAGTCTATCGTCATGACGGTCGTATATTAAGTGGATTACAGGACGAAAACATCTCCGATGCATTCCCCAATTACCCCTGTCTTGCATCAGCCGACTACATTATACGCCTGCAAACTTTCTAATTTCATCACACCACCTAATCCTCCGCCACCCTCGACTGCGTCTACCTAACCTTGGCGGCCATTCAACTATTCTAGCAGGCCACCGGCTTTCTGCTCTGCGCATTACTTGGCCTGCACAACTCCACTAATTCCTTTTAATCTCAACTAGAATGTCAGCTGCACTCGTCTGCTCTCTAATCCGTACCGCCGTCTCGCAGTCGCTCATACTCCGTCTCATACATGACAGGCAACGCTACGAATGCTTGAGAGACTTGTCTCACTGCGTGCATTCGCGACCAAGAAATAGTGCGTCACGTATGAAATATATATATATATATATATATATATATATATATATATATATATATATATATATATATATATATATATATATATATATATATATAGATATATAGGGGTTTTCTTCAAAGTTCAGCACGCAGGACCCGACGTCAAATACGCAGGAAAGAGACGACGAACTTTTTGGGAGACTTCTTTTTCTTACTTAACGTTTTCGGCTGGTGGACCAGCCTTCGTCAGAGTACAGTAACTCTGACTCTGTACTCTGACGAAGGCTGGTCCACCAGCCGAAAACGTTAAGTAAGAAAAAGAAGTCTCCCAAAAAGTTCGTCGTCTCTTTCCTGCATATATATATATATATATATATATATATATATATATATATATATATATATATATATATATATATATATATATACATATATATAAACGAGAAGAAAGTGGGTTAACCGAGGGGCCCGATTTTTATTAGTCATATCATGAGAAGTCATATCATGACAAACACTGACACCAAGGACAACATAGGGGAAATTACTTGTGCTTAATAAATGGAATGACGAAACGATAAATTAATGGAAATTAAAGTGGATGAAAAAACAACTTGCCGCAGGTGGGAACCGAACCCACAACCTTCGCATATCGCGTGCGATGCTATACCAATTGAGCTACCGCGGCGCTGTTTCTCCACCCACTTTCTTGGGTATTTATGTGTACTAGTAGAACCCTGGGAGTGTTAGCCAGCGCCACCACTCACATACCTCGGCGGCGGACGTAGAACGTCCTTGTTGCCGCAGGCATCACGAGAACGTGATCTTTTTGGGTGAAGGCAGCTGGTCAATAAACCCACATATGCTACCTGAAGGCATCAATGTTGTCGGATTCGAGACCCCCGTTATGTAATAAACGAGAAGAAAGGGGGTTAACCGAGGGGCCCGATTTTTATTAGTCATATCATGAGAAGCCAACAAACACTGACACCAAGGACAACATAGGGGAAATTACTTGGGCTTAATAAATGGAATGACGAAACGATAAATTAATGGGAAATTAAAGTGGATGAAAAAACAACTTGCCGCAGGTGGGAACCGAACCCACAACCTTCGCTCTATTTGTCATCCTGCGAGATTCGCCTTCACAGCATTCGCCTCCATGTGACGCAACATGCGTCGAAGCTTCAATTTACTTTGAGATCTTTTTCTCATGACACCGGTCCCACCTGTGACATCTTTTTTTTTCTTAGAAATAGATTCACTTTCAGGAAACAGATATGCGCATTTCACATACGGCTTCTGTGCATGACAGCGCAGTCGGGCAAGGAAACACTTTGCACAGGCTATTCGAAACTGATTACAACATACATTTGTTATAAGACGTTCGTAGCAAACTAGGTAAGGAACGCGTATGTCACAAATGTGTTAATTACTGCAATCGATATAAATGGTGCTTGTGACATTATACAAAGAAAAAACGAATATGTTCACACGAGGCCCAAAAACTCTTACGGTACAATGAAGACAATACACCTTGTATGCTGACATATTATGCGCAATTATTACGTTAAGGTTAGTATACTCAAGACCTCAGAATTCTTTAAATTGCAGTCATTGAAGTATGAGACAATTCCCCTTATATTTTAGTATAATCGAAAGGGGTGAGAAAGACGCGAATTCTTTTCCTTAAGTTGGTGTCAATCCGCGGGACCGCATATTTACCTGTGTGCCATAGACAGCCAGTTTTTACATTAGCTGTTTTAAATTGGTCAGAATTTTTTTTAGTATGACGTCAAAGATGAATTGTCTACGGACATCAAGCATATGAAAGTGGTCCGCTATTTCATCACTGGTCTTTCCATGATGCTACATTCCGTATACGAGAAGGTGGGTTGCTATTCTGTTTAAAATTGAATTTATTGTGTTGAATTTATAAGGAGATGCTGATCCATAAATTGTTAAGTCATATCTGATGATCGATTCGCCTAAGGCCCTAGATACAAACTTTCTGACACTAATATCACATAAAGTAAGCAACCTGTGTAAGTGCGTACACAGTAATCTTAACCGCTTTGAAATTTGTTCTTTGTGTTGATGCCATGGTGACGGGCGTATCACCGAAACCGTAGACCCAAATATTTCACATTATTAACGGGATCAGTAGGATTGCATGCACAATTTTGACAAGCGCTTTCATGTAAATAACTCGGATATATGTCACCATGTATGTCTTATCAGAATTTTGAAAACGTAGGATATTTGTCTTAGATTTATTAATAAAGATCCCGTTTTGAGCGAACCAATCTAAAAAGCATGTTATATCGTCTTGCATAACACGAGCTCCTTCGTTGCAGTTTTTCGTTGGTCATGCAAGAGCTGTATCGTCTGCGTAGGGATGGATTTTTGGTTTACGCGTAACTGGTAGTCTGGCAAGGTCCGTTATTGAAAATAGTAAATAAAAATGGCTCTAATAGAGTACCTTGGGCGCTCCACATTTAATAGATATCTTTTACTAAACTTACGATTTATTTTTGCACATTGCATGCGTTCGTTTAAGGAGTTAAGGAAAAATGAGAGGTGGGGACCTCTAAATCCAAAGCTATGCAATATATGTAATAACAGCTGGCGATCAATTTTTTCGAATGCTTTCTTCAATCTACAAATATGGCATGTGAGGACCAAATTATTTCTGTCGATTTCCCAACAGCTTAAGTTATTAAAATCTTCTAACAAATACTGCTCAGCCCGCTGCGAGATCAACACTGCGCTGCATTGCATTTCGTGCAAAATGAGTTCATGTTATGATGGACGATCTCTTCCATATTGCTGGGTAGCGAATCGACCCATAATTACACAGATTCAGAAAACTGACTACCAATCAGCGCTTCTTATTCCCTTGACAAGACTATTGAAGGTCACATTGGCCTTTCGTAAATTCAAGCCTATAGGCTTCGCTGGTTAATGTCTTCTATCATTTGATGTGCGTCATCTCCAGCGGTGGTGAACAGAAGAACGCCAGCTACAAAAAGAAGGCATACATACAGTTCCTGCCGACCTGATATCTTGAATACTTCTTCGAAGCCTGCAGTGATGCGAAATTCACGTGGTAGGGGCCAAACCCTGTTCTGGCGAGTCGTTTCATCGCTCAGTAGGCTTTCGAAATTCGGTACAACGAAAATCGCACTTCAGGTGTCATAAAAATCCCGCCATGTGAAACGACCGTAACCCAACGTTCTGTGTTTAGTCTATCTATGTGAGACGACTTTACATTCCAGTGTGTTGAATGTGATCCACGCTTTGAGTTGTCTTAAGTGCATTTACGTGAGTTGAAATTACATGCCGGCGTGTTTTATTTGATATCTGTCGTGAGCTCCTTTTGCGTGCATTTATGTCACCTGACTTTCCTTTGACTATTTAGTACTTGTTACCTTTCTTTTGTTCATTGTAGGCCTAACAAAAATTAAATTCTGGGGTTTTAGGTGCCAAAACCACGATATTATTATGGGGCACGCCGTAGTTGGGACTCCGGGTTAACTTCGACCAGCTGGGGTTCTTGAACGTGCACCCAATGCAGGTTACACGGGCGTTCTTGCACTTCACCCCCATCGAAATGCCGCCGCACCGCGGCCGGGATTTGATCCCGGACCTTGTGCTTAGCAGTGCAACATAGCCGCTAAGCCACCGCGGCATGCCATTATCAGCCTGTACGCCTTCCATTTAAACGGAGTAGCTGGCAAGGCACCAGCATTTCTTAAATATCATATACTACAAGAAAGCTCCACTGGCTGTCAGCCATGCGCTTTTTTTTCTAGATTCAGATCCCACTCCAAGCCTGAAAAAATATAATGGGTCTGACGGGTTTCTAACCGAGGACCTCGAGTACAGGAATCCGATACTCAACGCCTTCTCCGCCACCATAGCGCACCTCAAGAAGTGCACACTACTCACCACTATGTCCAAGGCTATATACATACATCGGTCATGTAACTCAAAAATTACGTCATCGTCGCGGGCAAGAAACGGAATGACAGTCTGTCAATATAGGGCGCTCCAATTCTCCAAAACCTTTTCTCTGCAACTATTCACAGCTTTATAGATGAAGGTTGTCCTAAACTAGACAGATAATGGTACATACATGGACTCTCGCCATGAATTGCACATCTTGCATTTGAATATGTTGTAGATGTAGTAAGGCAGAATCAGGGAACCGAAAATAAGCGTTTACGTTGCTCACAGTCACATTGCCCTTACCAGACTGTTCATGGGGAAGTGGACTCTTCGAGGGGAAAGAAGGCGGTTACGTAGTTCTGTTTACTTAATATAAACAGAGAACGATGCAACTGCCCTCTTTCGTAACAGCCCGCTACGTAACGACCTAGCGGCGTCCAGGGAAACGTAACTACGCACGTGATTGGAGCCGGTGGCTGCTGCACGAGGACATAGTATTTCACAGCCGTGCTCCGCTCCGACATGAACACTGGGAAGCCATGGAACACATCACACTACACCCATAATGTTGGAACGCAAGCACGATGCACCTCTGTCGCAGCTTACACAGCCTGCATGCGTGGCTTTCGGATTTCTGAGTGAAAAACAAAGAACTGTTCGCTGTTGTCGACTACGAGACACTTTTCATGCTCTCTAAGTGCTTGCCTTACTCAACTCGCGACGGTTCTTCGAATGCATGCTTTTTTCCTTACTGCAACGCAAAAAGAGCAGCACAGTCCCCATTAAAGCTGACGAAGTCTGCCCGCCTTCTTTTACTTTCACTTTTTTTCTCCAGACAGCCGATATAAAAAAAAATGCAATCGGGAGTGGTGAACACATCACTTCCACCTTGAATTACGAAGGGATTAAAGGACTGCCGTCCATTTTATGTCACTTCGTTCGCAGCAAAGAAGCAACAGCATTTTTTCCAGTCGGAAAGCATTACAAAAGTCAGTATCAAAAATGTTGGCTGTGCGTACTCAACCGAGTGGCAAAACCCGGTTGAATAGGCATGCCGGTGAAGAAGTCTGCGTGCTGAAACGGGGCAAATAGAACTTTTTAATCCTTCGAGGTCAGCAGTCACACTGACGAACAGCCTGGTCAGGAAGTCGAGACGCTCAGCTGCTGATGGAAACGGGGATCAGCTGGCAGATGAGGTCGTTGCCATGGTCGTCGACCAACTCCCACCTGATATTGAGCGAGATGGACGGGTACGAGGATTTGACGGGAAACGAGCCGCGATAGGTGTAACTGCCCTGCGGCTTGATTGGGCACGCCACGCCACTCTGGCAGGCGTCCGGCTGCGGCAGCGGAAACGGAAGGGGCACCTCGTGGATCACACCGTGCACCTTGACGTTGACGCCTTTGCTGGCCACCTTGGAGTTGAAGGCGATGGTCACGTTGGCCAAGGTTCCTTTCTTAAGGACGCAAGTGTCGGGTTGCTTGCAGCCGTCGACGTGGAAGTTGGCGATGGTGCCATCCGGCGAGGCGCACTGCGGCCAGTCGCCCAAAGCGCACGCGACTGTCGACAGCGTCAGGGCGCCGAGCAACAGCTGACAGCGCGACTTCATTGTTTGTGTGAGAGGGGCCTCACGGCGAACTGAGCAGCTCAGCACTCGGCACCCCCGTCCCTTTTTGGCTGAGATTGACTCGTCACGTGATGACGACGCAAAGAGGGGGAGGTAGCCCTGCGTGGCCCCTGCATCCTGCGAGCCTTTCCTCTCCATTCTGCCCCCACCCCCTTCCCCTTCGTCGTCATTGGCATCCGCACATTATCGGGCGTCACCTGATGGGGGCGGCAGGCGCTCGCCGACAGATAACTGTGTTGAAAGGCCTCTTTGTCTCTCGGCGGATAGATGTTTATCATTTTTATCGCCTGACCAAAGGCTGTCGGGGACTGATAGGAAGCCAAGTGCAATGCAGCTATGCAGCAAGAATGTACAAAACGACAAAGGTTTTTATTATTATTTATCATTATTCCCAAAACCTTTGGTATATAGCAGCGAGCAGTGGCTAAGAAACTTAGCATGACAATGCCTAGGTCGGCGAAGTTGTGCTTTACGGCGGCCTTGACAACTACGCTCTTGAAGCGAAATTGTTTTCGCATCGGATGCAACAGTCTGGGCCGGGATAACATAAAACTATTGCACTCTATTTTTATTCCTAATTCGGCATTAGCCCTCCGTGATGGTCAGTTTTTCGGGCTTTGCCCATATGGATGCGGCCACAAAAAATTTGGCCAATCACGAAGGCTAATGGCGGATTTAGAACGAAAGAGTGGAGTAGTTTTACATTACTCCATCCCTGAAGTCGCCGATAAGGCACATTTAAAACGTTTCTTTGTGTCGACGTTTTCAACCTAGCGGAAGGGTTTAGCGATGCGAGTTCTCGATTCCCTAGTTCAATCTGCGTAGACTGACTTTTATTCAAAACAAGAGCTTATATAACACTGCAGAAGAGTACGCATTTGAGCTGGTTGGTTCATGATTACGAGCAGTGAACAGCGCTATGCAACAGGACGAAGAGAGGGACACCAACCACAGCGCAAACTTACAACCAAGTGTCTTCATTCTTTCAGTCAGCATATATATATACTCTACCACTATCTCAAAGCACTGAAGCAACAGAATTCAGCATGCGCAGGGACAATAAATTGCAATAAATGATATAGGAAGGCAATCTTCTTCGGAAGGAGAGAAATGGAGGGGAGGCTTACACATGCTTCGCAGCTATTATGAATGTGGAAAGCTTCGGAAATAAGACATGCGCGGTCATCGCGGTATTTTGACAAATAGGACACATCTTTAAAAGACGGCTTGCTGCCGCATTCATTGCAATGTAGTGACAATTGACTATCTCTAGCTTGTTTTTGAACTTTGAGTATTCGCGCATGCGGTCATTGATGCACCGCCCCGTTTGACCGATATAGAAAAGCTTGCATGGAAGAGGAATCTTATAAACCACACACTCACAACAGTCAACAACAAACCTCTGCATGTGCTGCTTTTTACAACTTTTTTTGTTGTTCTCGGTCACCCGATTGATTCGGTGGCACAGGCTACCTAACTTATTTCTGGAAGTGAACAGCAACCTAACGCTTGCTCTGCTGACAACCTTTTTGAGATTATGCGCAACCTGGTGCCCATATGGGATAACCGCAACCGTTTGCCGTGAGCGATTCTCAGATTGAGCAGCTGTCGATTGCTTTCTTTTAAGGCTTGTTGCGAGGCTTTCAGCGATGCTAGTTAAAGCGGCAACGGGAAACCTGCGAGCTTCAGCCCGGCTACTTGCAATTCGAAGCTTGGATCTACTTGGTGGTCACAGGACCTGATGAGGGCCGCCTTCATGCAAGATCTTGCAATACCGCGCTTAACTATCTTTGAATGCGTGGATGAAAAGGGAAGGAGGCTCTTATGAGACCGAGGAGCATAACCCCAACATACATGATTGCTTGAGAACGAGAGCTCTAATTCTAAGAAACGCAGCTTATTGTCTGACGGATGCTCCGTTGTCAATTCGAAGGAATCTAAAACTGTGCGGAACACGTCATATATTATAGCAGCAGGCTGTGAGGAGTGTAAGTATTACAAAAAATTAAATAGTCATCAACATATCGCATCACTTCTACAGTGCTCGTCTGGGTGAGCTTAGTTTTAAGATTGTGGTCATAGCTGGCCAATAAAATGTCGCTTCGAACAGGAGCAATACATGAACCGATGCAGACACCTTTTTTTTGCATAGAAAGCTTATCCTCCATGGTGATGAAAGTGGAAAGCGTTTAAAACCTTAAGAGCTCTAAAAAACTGTCGACATTGATATCACATGCATTCTGAAAGTTAAGAACACCGTATTTGTCAATGCAAAGGCCAACTTCAATGCATACATCTTCTTCTTATTCTCAGTCAGCATATATATGCTGACTGAGAGAGAGAGAGAGAGAGAGAGAGAATGATAAATGAAAAGTAGGGAGGTTAACTAGCACTGAGCCCGGTTGGCTACCCTACACAGGGGAAAGGAAAATGGGGAAAGATTAAAAGCAGAAGAGGACGTCCATTGGGGATATCGTTCGGTCACTCAGTCCGGATCACAGACGGTGACTCAATCCGGTAGCTTTCAAATATCGCAGTAGCGCTTTTGCGGCCTTTTGTAGCTGCCATATGCGAGGCAATGGTCCCAAGATCTTGTTCAAGGTGAACGGTTTTAGAGATGATTTAGAACTGTGCAGAGGTCATATCTTTCATTTTCAAAAGATGGACAGTAGCACAGTAGATGTTCTATAGTCTCCTCGACACCGCAGACATTGCACTCGGTGCTATCAGCCATTCTAATCAAACACCTATATGCATTGGTGAATGCGACGCCCAAGTGTAAGCGGCACAGCATTGTTTCCTCACTTTGCGGAAGCCGTAGTAACAGCCGCATTTGCATAGATGGGCCGAGGGAATATGCTCACAGAGCATTCAGTCAGCATATATATTCTGACTGAAAGAATAAAGACACTTGGTTGTTAGTCAGCGCTGTGGTATGTGTCCCTCGTTTCGTCCTGTTGTTTAGCGCTGCTTACTGCTCGTAATTATATAACACGGCAATATAGCTATTTTGAGAGTTATGTTGAAGGAATGAGCAGAGTTTTCGCTTCGCAACCTATATTTGTACGGTCCTGAAAATGTAGGGATGATCACGAAGGGAGAGAGAGAGAGAGAGAGAGAGAGAGAGAGAAGACAAGGATGTTACCCAGGAAAGCGTCTGGCTGGCTACCCTACACTGGGGTAAGTCAAAAGGGAAAGATGAGACTGAATTTTGTCATATGTCATGAGGGGCCAAATTATTATATCAAACATACCATGCGAAACTTTCTCGAACGCCTATTCACCAGCAGTTGCAAACGAGCTGACACGTTGGCTTTTGCAACTATAAAGAAATAATGACTGAATGATGCAGAAAAGCAAGGGCTGTCTTTCTCGTCGTACCCATACGACTACGTGGCTACTCGCAGTGCATTTCATATTGCGTTCCTAACAAGATGTAGCCGTGTCGGTGAGAGTTGGATATGTGACCACGATAATGACAGGGTACATCCCCTCAATTGGCTGAAATGCTAGATTGCACCGTGCTAGGGTCCCTGATATCGCGATCATTAGGTGCAGTTTACGCAATGTGAGCGCACAGTGGGCGTGCCCATATCCCACATAACGGCGGGACAAAAGCCCCGCGAGTCGACTAATAGGAAATCCTCGACCAAGAGCGTCGCTCGCCGCGACGCGAGCCATGCACGAGTGCCTGAACGTGACAGAAGCGCCAAGCTCGACGGGGCAAAAGCGCGCCCGTGCGTCGGGGGAGCGTGCAGATTACACGAATCCTCGCAGAGAGAAGGCCAGTCAAAGGAGCGGTGCCGCTTTGTCTAAGCCGGGGTGGTCGTTCGCAGCGAACCTTTGTGGGAAAACAATGGCCGCAGAAACAATGACGTCCATTTGGAGAGCGAATGAAGCGTGCGCCGCCGGCGAACACACGCGCACGTGATCTTTTGGCGCGGCGACGCCGTCGCGCCCGCGTGCCCCACGACAGCTGTGGTCGTCGGGCGGCTTGTTGGACACGGCCCATTTGAGGAGCACGCGGCGGGCGGTCGATGCAGCCACCGCGCGCGCGACCACGACGCCGCGGCGGTCCTGCCTCCTTCGGTGGGGACGCGCCTGTCTCGCACCGCGTCGTCGGTAACGACCCGCACGCGCACGCTGCCAGATCCGCAACGACTGCAGCACAGTCGCCGTGCATTTGCACACGGGCCTCCCACGAGAGAGAGAGAGAGAGAGAGAGAGAGGGGGGCAAACAGCTTGCGCCGCGAAACAAAGAAGCTCCGGTCTGAACCGCTGCCTTCTTGGGGTGTACACGCGCCCATACCACGTCGGGATAAGCAGTGCTCGGCTGCAAAGCGCATCGGTCGCCGTTAGTGCGGAGCGTCTTTTAGTGACGTTCTTCTGGAGTGACGAACGACGAGGGGACGCCGTACAGTACGGGGAACGAAATCGAAGCTTGCCGCTATATAATTAAGGCAGTCTGTGTAAGCGTGACAATTCGTAGCTATGTATGCTTTATTCCGGTGACGTCGCGACATTTCCCGCAAACGACTCAATTTTAACGGAAACCTTGCTTTGGCGATTTTTGGGGATTGCTTGGTTCACAAAGGTTGCTCCCACGCACAAGTCACACTTGCGTCGCATCCGGCAGTACGTATTTCTATTTTGTATAGCGCTATTCAAACATTCAGAAGCTTCGAACTGGACCGAGAACGTCAAATATTCCTCTCTCGAATTACTTTGTTTACGGTGGTCTCGCCGATTTAACGGCGATCAAGACGCCAACACAGCTCATAACCATCAATAATAATAATAATAATAATAATAATAATAATAATAATAATAATAATAATAATAATAATAATAATAATAATAATAATAATAATAATAATGCAAACAACCATAAATGGGAACACAGTAAGATATCGTCATTTCGTGAGAGCTGCACTAATTCTTTTACAAGGAATAAACCTCTGCGTCCTCTCGTGCCCAACGGCTGGATGATGTGTTTGTTCGGCGGAGCGTTGTGTAGGCAACTAAAACACGCCGCCGCGACTAATCATCATACTCAGCGTGGGTATTTAACGGGCCAACAACGTGAGCTATAATCTGAACGGCCGCCGACAGAGAGAGAGCGACCGACTTTGTACAAACGACTGTTTTTCCGCGCTGTCGGCGCTGGTTGCATGGAGCCAGAGATCGTCAGGAAAAATTCGCAAGGATGGGGGAGCAGATATGCTGATCGTCGTCGATACGCTCACGATGGCGCCCGGCAGCAGCGGGAAGCCGCCTAGGGGGAGAAGACGAACAGCTGCGACGCGCTCGGTAAATGGTAAGCTGCGTCACAGTGCGTTGCGGCCGCGACCATGCGATGCAATGCATATGTTACCCAGAGTCATCTCGTCGATCTCGCCAAGATGGTGGCAGACGACGGCCCCTTCGTCTCGCTGTAGGGTATACCTTAACGTTGCTGTAATCTGTATAGTCACAGTATTCTGTAGTCACAGCACGTGACTGCTATAAGTAATGTGCGCAAGGGGCTTAGGTACAAAAGTGACGAAGACAACCACGAAGCATTACGCAACCCGGCAAATATATATGGTTGACCGCCGTCGTCAGTTTCAAGTGCTTTGAGTCCTTGACTCGGGTTCGATAACCGAGGGCGTCGGCTCGCCGACTGGCTCGAAAGCCACGGCTTGGAGTGGGCGTAGCACGTCACAAAAAAAAAGTTATGTTCAGCTATTGTGGTGGCCACAAAGCGATATACGGTTCATTCATTTTCTGTCTCTGTACTTCGTCAGCGCTCGATGCTTGTCCACTTAGCAGATGCTCGCAGGCTGTAGCACCTGTGTAGAGATATCCGCTGTCGGATGCAAAATGCCCCATTTTGCGTTCCATTCGCTAAATCTTCTACGAGAACTTCTAAACAAAACTATGGGGAACAGAATTTTGCGGCTGATTTCTTTAAGGAGTGGACATGGCTTGAGCATCTGCCACAGGCTGCAGAACAGCAGCATGCACCCTAGAGTGATAAATTAAAAAGTTTGTAAATTTTATTTGCTACGAGAGTTAATGACTACTGCAATATTCCTTATCACCCCCATCACGTACAATGTGCCGCAAAAAATGAAAGAAAAGGAACCTTGGCATCGATTGCCCATGTTTTCAAATTTTACCTGTCTTCAGTGAAACACCTGGTATTTAGGGAAAAACGTCGCAATAATTAAATCTCTTATTTGTTTTACAGTGTTCTACATTGAAAATACGAGGGCGAATCAGAAAGTGTTTGCCCCTATTGTTTTTTAACCAAATTTCAGCTGTAAATACGAAGTCAACATATTCATTTCTACCGGTGGACCTTTCTTAGACCGGCCCGGTCTTATCTGCTACCGGTAGCTCCGCGGCACGGCGCTGCTGTCAGTTGTTGAAGATGGCGGTAGTGCTTTAGTGTGGCAAGTGTGGCAAGCTGTGGACATTTCACTGGGAGAGTCTGGACCACCCACCATGGAGCCCAGGCCTGGCCCCTAGTGATTCCCGCGTTTTCGGTGCGCTGAAGAAATTCCTGGCCGGATAGCAGTGCACGTGCAACGATAAAGCCAAGACAGCAGTCCGACGGTGGTTCCACAGTCAGCCGGACGAATTCTGTCACAGGGGCATCTCAAATTCAGTTCTGCGATGGGGACAAATGTCTGAACCGGTGTGGGGACTATTTGGAAGAATTGTGTAAAGTACGTAGAATAGTACGTATATCTGTAATTACCTGTATGTACCTTACTTTGGATAATAAAAAAAATAGGGACCCCCCCCCCCCCCCCCCAAAGACTTTCTGATTTACTCTCGTAATGCGTGAAATAAGAATGTCTGTCTAAGGAACAAAAGAACAGCGCCAGTATTTAAAAAAAAGAAAAGAAAAAAAAAGCTCTTAGGCCAGAAATGTCCGGAAGAGTAAATTTTCATAAGAGCCACTTTTTCTTGCCCACGTAAGGCGGTTGAGTCCCGCACTCTAAAACTCTGTACGCATCTTAGGCGTTAGACCAGGAGCCTTGTTTTCGCACTTGTGTGACTCACGGTGCATGCTGTACAGGGCGTAAGGTTGCTCAATCTCAGCATTACCGGCTTCAATGCAAGCAGACAAAAGACGGAATATATATATATATATATATATAAATATATATATTCCAATCTTTTAAGTGCAACGTAGCTTTCCGGACATGATATTTACTTCAGCTTAATTCTTTGAATCGGCAGCAAATGTTTGGGCAATTAGTCAGAAACAGACGGTGAAAAAGGAAGCCGTTATCTCGGCCTGCGTCAGAAAAAGAAAACCGACACGTTAGGGTGAAATATTGTTAAAGCAAAGCTTCTTACAGCACATGAAGTAGGCAGCGGCGAACCAATTATCCCAGCCTGCGCTCTTTTAGAAGCAGGATCTCTTCTGCTGTGTTTACCTTTTCTTCATAATTAGTTCTAAAATAAAGCAAAGAGACATTAGTGAACATGTAGTTAATCTCGAAACAGTCGTTTTATATGTCAAGCGTGGGCAATATATATATATATATATATATATATATATATATATATATATATATATATATATATATATATATATATATATATATATATATATATATATATATATGCGCTGCGTGTCACTCCTAAAGCTCGAGAAACGCAAGGAAAAAAGTTTGGAATAAAGAAAAGAAATAGCAATATGCACAGAAGAGACCACAGTTTACATTTATAGTGTCGAATTCAGGTGCGCTTAGTGAAATAAAAAAAGGGACAAGCCATCGCTTTTCTCTTTCTCTTTGTGGAACATTGAAGTGAAAGAATCGGGCTGCTCGCCGAGACAGCATAATTTCTGTTGGCCGATTTTCATTACCCAGTTCAGCGTTTTTTGTAAAACACTGTCTGACCTTTTACGCATTCGGAGAAGAGGTAGAGTTGCAAACGCTGTTCAGATGAGAAGCTTCTGCCAATTCGACAATCTTCGAGGGGAACTATAAGCTTTGATTAGGCGCGAGGGCTGTCATTGTCGGGCATCCGTATTGCACACGTTGAATGTCAAACGGAGAGGGACATCGATGAAGCGTACGCCTTTGTACTCAATAAGAATGGTCAGCGCAGGTTGCATTAAAAGAAAACAGAAAGAAAAAAAAAGACTTGTCTTTACTGATAAACGACAGTGATAGCTGTGTCGTCAGCAGTGTCGGAGGGGGGGGGGGGGGGGGTAAGCTGGAAGCACTAGACAGCACTGCCAAATCGCTTAAGCAAACAGAAAAGCGATTTGCCCTGGTGGAAACTCACGAGACACTGGGTCGCCACAATTTATCAAGTTGTAAATACCATACGCGGGGTCGCTTTGCTGAAGGCTATTTCCAAGCATACAGATGATTCACATCCCAGCTGCTTGTAGAGCCGCGTGAAGTCGCAGTCGCCAACGCACTACGTACATTCTTCACAACCTAATCGGGGCATGTCAGTCGAAATGTGTGTCTATTGACGAATTTGCTACATGATTGCTGCTCTTATTAACTTTTCGCTGATACCTCTTTCCCTGGAGGCTGCACTGGAGGCTGCACTGGAGGCTGCCCTGGAGGCTGCACTGGAGGCCCCCCCAGTTTGCATCAACGAATAAATATATTTATTTGATTTGAAAACATATATACAAAAAGAGAAATAAAACAAAAGAAAACGTTGAAGATGACTGTGAAAGAAAAAGAAAGAAAGGAATAAAAGGAAAGGCAGGGAGGTTGACGTGATTGCAATATACGGTTTGGTACCCGGCACTGCGAGAGGGCAGAAAGAGAGGATAAAAGATCAATGAATAGAGAGAGAAAGAAATAGAGAGAGAGATAGTACATGATCATCAGTGAGAACACAACCCATTCGCAAGTAAGAGAAATAGGCATATCCAACACACATGTTGGAATCTACGTGAAGCGAAGCTTTAGAGATGGGGTAATTTAAATGCTTTACAACTAACCGCGATGCGTAAAATTTTGTTTGCTTTCATGCTACGCAACGTGAAATCTCGTCCAATGTTTATGCTTATCCACCACAAAGGTCACATTTTTATGTTTATGTACCACACCGCTCAGAAGCTATGCCGAATTGAAAGCTCCAAATCAGGCGCATGCGCAGCGAAATGTCATGAGGACAAAGGACACTCGTCGAGGAAAGAATGGTGACGACATGTGCGTGCACAGAAAAGTACGACGTGTATCACGCAACATTTACGGACTCTGCACCTCTCGCTGCACAATGGCACGTGCCCATACTGAACAATTAATTGCTAAAGGGCCCACACCCAGCAGCACACACCGAATGGCTAAATTAAAAAAAATAAAGGAAATCGAAGAATCTGTTCAGTATAATCCCCTATTCCATTAACAGGTCTGCGTGTTTTGGAGATACCTGCGAGCCGACATTATTTGTTCAGGTTTTATGTAGAGATTCATTTTTTGATAACGCAGAAAAAAAAAGGTGCGCTTGCTTGCACTACTTTGTCAGTCAGCACACGAGGATTATATAAACATGTTGGCTGGTAACGAAAGCGGCCGTTGTGCTGATAGGTGAGGTGTAACTGCCGGTATATATATGTATGTGGTTATGTTATGTCTGGTGCAGTAATAGCAGGGTGAGTTGCTTCAGAGCTGGCGACGGATGATTGACCTTCTTTGTCATTCAGGTAATTGGAAGGTTCACTTGAGGCTGTTGCAGGCAGCACGGGGGAGATGAAGGCCTCGCCACCTGTGTATAAGATGACGGTATGCACTCTTGATCAGCGCTAATCAGTCATGAAAAGGTCGCTTGAGGTCTCTCGGCTAGTAGGGAAGCTAAGGGATGGTCGGGGATCCCTGACAGATGGCAAATTTTCGCACTCAGAGAGTAGACAGCTACGTGTGTCTGGATCATGTGGTCTCTCGCGATGACAATTGTTGCTGGTGTTGAGGCGCACCAAGGGTGTTCTAAACAGGTGCATAGCGCTTGATCTTTTATGCTCTCCAGAGCGCAAATGTTGGTCTTGTGTCTATGTGACAAGGCTGGTAGACTGTAACCGCAGGCGTCCCAGGAACAGTAAGTACCCTGTACAGCTTCAGCAAAGACTGGACTGGTGTACCCCAGGCTTTCCCGCAGAGAATTTGAAGACCTGAGCAATGGCAGATAACTTCTTCATATAGACGCAGTAAGGGCTCCACAAGAGGTTGCGGTCAATGAATACACTCAGAAAGCGATGCGTCTTAACATAGAATACAGTTTGACCGTTGATTGAAACGGCACACAATGAGATTTGCTTGCGCGTAAAGCCAACCAATGCGCACTTTTTAGGAGACACACTGACGCCTTGTTCTCGGAGATAGGACGCCGTCATGGTTGCCGCCCGCTGAAGCCTGGCTCTTAGCTGAGGGCGAGTCACCGCAGAGGCCCAGATGCAAATGTCGTCGGCGTATATTGAGACATGAACTGTCTGTGGTAGGTACTCCGCTAGAGCTACCAGGACGAGGTTGAACAAAATAGGGCTCAACACTCCACCCTGCGGCACACCATGGCAGGTGTAATGGTCTGAAGTTGGGCCGTCCTCAGTCTGTAAGAAAAAGCGCCTCTCAGTCAAATAGTCCCGAACCCATTGATATATCCGGCCACGAACTCCAACAGCCTCAAGTGAGTTCAGTATGGCCTCATGGGAGACGTCATATGCTCCTTTTATATCAAGAAAAAGTGCTGCTGATAGGCGCTTGAGGCTTTTTTGATTTTGGACCCAGGTTACGATGTCAATGACGTTGTCAATGACGTTGTCAATGACGTTGTCAATGGACGAGCGACCTCGACGAAAGCCTGTCATGGCGTCCGGATAGATGTTGAATCGTTCTAGGTACCATTCCAAATGAACAAGAATCATTCTTTCCATTACTTTGCCGACGCAGCTTTGCCGAAGCATCACTTTGCCGACGACCAATGCGCACTTCTCAGTAGACACACTGAGGCCTTGTTCTCGAAGATAAAACACCGTCATGGTTGCGCCGCGCCCTGAAGCCTAGTCCGCAACTGAGGGCGAATAACTGCAGAGACCCAGGTGCAAATGTCGTCGGCGTATATTGAGACACAAACTCTCCGCGGCAATTAACCACTCAGCGAGTCCTACCAGTACGATGTTGAGCAATATGGGGCTCAAGGCCCCACCCTGCGGCATACCACGGAATATATAATGTAATAAGAAGAAGCACCTCTCAGTCAGATAGCCCTGAAACTATAGATACATTTGGCCACCAAGATCTACGGCGGCGGAACTTGCAGCCCTCCATGCCGCTAATAACTACGTCACCGAAGAGCCGGCACAGAAATGGGTCATATTTTGTGGCTCCAAGGCAGCTCTCCACAGTATCAAGTCTGCCCTACATCGCAGAACATACGAGCAGATGATATCGGACATTAGATAAATACGCCACCATGCCCTGGAAAGAGGGCAAAACCTAATATTTAAGTGGATTCCTGCTCGCTGTGGCATCGTCGGCAACGACTTTGTTGACAGGGCTGTCCGGTCTGCCCGGTCTGCCCACGAAGACACCCAGACGCGTCCAATACCTTTGGCGAAGTTTGACGCTGCCAGGGAACTTCGTCTGCTCACACGCAAAAAGTAATCAGCTTTCAGGAGCTCTTCAAGTGCCTTCAGTTGCCGTTTGCATAAGCTGGACCCCTTTCTACCACTACAACTGCCATCTAGCCCGCGGCGAGACAACCTTGCTGTGCCGCTTGTGGCTGGGAGTGGCGTTCACGAACGCTTGCTCCTATCGTATAGAAATGCCTAGAGCTCGATGTGCGACTGCTGTATACGTGCGAGGAAACCATCGAGCACCTATTGTGTACCTGCCCTCGCTACGACGTACAATGTCTCTCTCTCTCTCTCCAGATAACATTAAACTGACTGGACTCGAGACCGTTTTCTGAGTCAAAGATACTCGGACCGTGGCAACATCCGTCATTGGCACGAAAAGCGATTGGTGCATTAATAGAGTACTTGAAATGCACCAGTTTGAAAGGCCGCTTATAGTGTCCCTGTGCCTCCTCGAACGAGCACTCAGTGCTCATTCTTTTCCTCTTTCTATTCCCCCTTTCCCTTAACTCCAGTGTAGGGCAGCAAACTGGACGCTCGTCTGGTTGACTTCCCTGCCTTTCCTCTCCGTGCTTTCTCTCTCTCTTTCTCTGTTGGCTGGTGCTTTCATACGGCGCACATATAACCTTCCTATCTATGCATATATCCACAAATATATCCGCCGAGATACTGACCGACCCAGAAGTCGCACGAAAACTGCGAGGGTTGTCAAGAAATCTTCGCTGTAAAACACGCTGAACTATGCAGTAGTTCGCACAGGCAGTGCACGAAGGATGCTCACCATCTTGTGTGCTCACAATCTGGGAGACCACTTTTGGACTTTTTGTACACGGAATGATGGTGTGGCGCATTCCTCTACTCATGGAATGCCAACACTGCAGTCAGTGTATCCAGTAGGATTGTCAAAGTAAGTGAATAGCTAATGCAGACCGCGGAAACCAAAGGGACACACGAACGGAAGTATACTGCCCACGTCGATAACGGCATTTGACGATGCCGTAGAAAATTATCGTCTACATGTTTGGGTAGATGGCATGACAGCGTGACGACGACAATGACGTTGTGATTATGGTCGATGGAATGACGACGACGGAGATGATGACGGGCGTGATGACGACGGAAGCATGGCCAAGACGGCATGAAGGCAACGGAATCACAACAGCGCGATCACGTAGGCAGCATACCGACAACCGAATGACGACAGAGTGCCGACGATGGTGCCTTAGCCATCCGCGGGTTATTGTGGCTGCTCAGTCGACATGGTCACCACGCTGTGGAGCCTTGGACGGAGCGTAGACAAGAGGCGTCAGGTTTAAGCGAAACCCAAATTCATTCTCGCTAGGTCAGCGGGTGCCAGGAGCGCCAGCGAATACCACTACCAGCGCACGCAGCTCCAGCATTCGCATCTCTGCCGCTGCGCCAATGGCAACACCTTCACCATGGTTGCGACCTCTCCTACAGGACTTACTCGTTGACAAGAGGTGGCCCCCACGAAGGCTTCGCCTCGATACTGTGTTTTGCGATGGCTGTGACAGCCGTGTGATCACACCAGTACCAAGCTGCATATGGGCACTCGCGCCTCTTTTGTGCCATCTCCATTAATGCAGTGAACGTGGCACACTGGCTGTGGTCGTGGCCGGGCAAGCGCGTTTGCGATACTTCAGAGCAAGCGGTCTTCGTCCGGGCTGCCTTGCTGACTTGCTACATACACACTCTAAATTTTTTTTACACCCTTAAGGGTGTTTTAAGGATGTTTTTGTCGCGCGGTAGCACCCTTACCGTCAGAGCCCTAAAATTTATAGAGGACAACAGCGGATCTCTGACGAGACGTGCGATGACGAAAGACGTAGTTGAAAACTATGTAATCATTCTGACAGCCTTAGGCGCACATAAATATCCGACAAGAGAATTTCACAGGGAGAGATAGGAAACTCTCCTGTCGGATATTTATATGCGCCCAAGGCTGTCAGAATGATTACATAGTTTTCAAGTACGTCTTTTGTTATCGCACGTCGCGTTAGAGCTCCGCTGTCGTCCTCTATAAATGTTTGTAAGGCCCTAACGATAAGAGTGTTACAGTGGGACAAGAAAACACCCTTAAGGGTGTAAAAATATTTATACCCTTTCACCATTCTTTGCTAGATTTTATCCACGAAACAAATTTGTTCAGATACACATGACAAAGATGTTTTTGTATTTGTGTTGTGATTTGTATTAAGCCTGAAGGGAACCTTTGAAGAAAAAAAAAACAAAGCTGGACAAAAGAGCGAAAAAATGATATGTGTTTAAAAAAGAAGGTAAGGAGCGGGCTCTCTCAACTGCAGCAGAAAGGGCACAATGCCTATCTACTCTTCAGGAAAGAGATGATGTACATGTGAAGAAAAAACAGAAATGGTGAATATGAAGAAAGACGAAGAACCCGCACATTTCACTGAATACGTCATTAAACTTTGGAAAGGGTGAGAACTCCCTTACAGGAAAAGAAATAGACAAACAAAATTTGATTATATTATGGCTGATAGTAACATCTCCACTTATGACTACTAGAGGTTCTTCGCTGTACCTACCACTTGCGCCAGAAACTTTTCAGTGTAATACCCAAGAAAAAAACATATTTTGTTGCATTCTCAAAGTGTTCTCTACCAATATTATTGTTTCGCGCGTGTGCCTTTCACTTGACGTTCCAATTTTATCTTGTGCATTGTTGCCAACGCTTGGCTGATTTCATGTTGAATATGCAGGTTTTACTTGACGGCTGCGGCAACTGGAAGCTCATGCAAACAGCACGATAATGAATAGATGAAGCGCTGGTGTTTTGATATGCATTGGCGCTTACTGAAACATGTCAAGGGGATTGTAGGAGTTGAGGAGGACGTCGAGATGAAAAACTCGGGAGGTTTATTTACATTATTTACAGTGAGAGGCAATTAACAGTCTTAAAGTCATTACGGGCCGGCAGCAACTCGGACGCTGCGGCCCACGGCAAGAAGCTCGAAAGAGGAGAATCAAGGAATGCTCGGGAATGCTCTAGGAATGTTCTCGGTCTGTGTCTTTATAAGCCCTTCGGTGTCTCGAAGACACGTCACGTTGGGCCAATGGGAGAGGCCGCTCAGGTGACGCCATCTTCGGCCAATCGGCGAGGGCTTACTTCTCCCTGCGGTCAATTGCCTTGCTGACTTGCAATGCGCCGTCACAATAGATGGATGGGGGCGACGCTGCCAGGTTTTCACGGCGCATTACAGCCGTCTTGCTTCGGGACCCACTTTACCCGCAACAGTGCCAGGCTCTCGCTTCACTTTCGGGAAGAGTCAAGCAGTGAATAGCTCCACCTGCGGCACACGAAGTGGGGGCCGCCAATTTGTTTGCACGTGCCGCGCCTCAGGAATGTGGTATCCGTGCTTCTGCGCTCCTTAATTAGCTGTGGTGCGATTCGATGTGGTCTGGTAAACTCGAAGTAGGCTCAGGAAACGGCCCCGTATCTAACAGGATACAGAGGAAACTAGGGCAAAGGCAAGGGGGCGTATACAGACCAAAGTCCGTTTGGATACGCAGCAGAAAGCAAGAGTGATGGTGGGTTCGAAGAAACGTCAGAACTGCTTCAAGATAGTTTGTTGCTGAGTTGGCTCATGATATTGTGAGGCACGCACCAGTAATTTCGAGGCACGCGTCCTTGGTACAGCCGGCGTTCGCTTTTGGATTAACTTTACATTTCCATATTCAGTTTTTCCTTCTCTGTTGCTGCCACATTTTGTTATTACGATGACTTTTTGTTTCGCGTTCGTTCTGTAAGCGTATGTACATTTTGAGCAAGAACAGCGCGAGCTTACTTTGTCGCTTAATATTATGATTAAACGCAACCGAAAATTATACGCAAGCTTTTCGCCGAATCGCCGACCTTCTTATATATGCACTGTTGATAGATATCAGCAGCGTCGAGTACGTGAGTACTGATTTAATCTAACACATTTTTGGAAATGCCGGGCCTCTCGTATATAGTTCCGCTGGAGCGACGGGCACCGCCAAGGGTGTTGCACAATGCACCCTTAGACGCAAGGTGGGTTCGGCTGCGTTTCGCCGTTGCGACAGGTCTGCTATACGAGGATGATGCAGGAGCTGATCCTCCCACTGCGCCGTACGGAACGAGCGTACACATCATTGAGCAACCAGTCGGTTGCTGCACCCTCCGTCAAATCAATATGTGCTCCGTTCATATTACGCAGACACTCATGCGTGCAGGCGGCTGCGGACAGGACACCGCACGGTCCTGTTGCTTATTCATTTCACCTAAAGAGCACCGCCGTGCTTGGCTAATTGTTCTCTCTCTCTTTATCCCACGTGCTCTCGGTCGGTTGGCAATTAATCTAGCAATTGCTTCTTCTTTGGTGCGTTTCACGTGTGTCGCGAAAGAAGTGATGGAAAGCTGTTTTCGAGTCATTGTTGGCGGCCTCAGTGCTTTGGAAGCGGTGAATTATTGCGTTTCGTAAAAATGTGATTGCTTGTAGGCTACGCGGAGGTCCCTCCAATATTATTAATTGCTTTACAGCATGCGTTAATGTGAAAATTACGGTGGGAAGTCAGAGGTGCGGACAAAAGCGCAAATGCTTTTACAACTGTTCTGGAAGGATGACCAAAAAATTATAGAAGCGAGGGTATCCTTCAAAAAGCTTTCATAAATGAGATGGGGAGAAATGAAATCACGGGCATTAACACGTCTACGATATATGAAAGGTGCGACGCACTTGTGTGCGACCGGTGCTAAATACAGTTTTCAATGGATTACCGGATTAAATGTTTATACGCATATATTTTGTTAAGCTATGTATGCTTACACAAAGCCCCAGATTCATATGGCGGGCTTTACTTAGCAGCGCTTTCATATCGGGTACAGCCTGAATGGGTCGACATTCGTGCCTTTGTCTCATAATACGCTGTCGCGGCAGTTCTCTGTCCTGCTTTGACTTCCACTCCTTTGGCCGCATATCGGGCTCGTATAGAACGTTTAAAAGCGCAAGATCTCGGAAGGAATGAAGGACACAACGAGAATTAGACGCTTAACTCGCACAGCGCTTGGCGGCCAGGCAGGGCTGACTGAGGAATCGGGTGGAGAGATTGCAAAAGCTCCCTTCTTGCTGCTGCTATTCGCTTTCAAATAGGCTGCGGCGCTATGAATAATTGAACTTCCCGAAGAAATGAAAATACATATATACCGGGCCGGATAAGCGAATAAATTTCCAGACATCCACACTTCTATTTTTAGAGCAATAGCTACGAAGGGTGCTTCATGTAGATTTTGTGCCGTCTGTCGCAGGTGTCGTACTGTGTTCATCGTCATGTTTCTCTGGCACAGGATATCGCCAGAAAAGAAGAGAAAGATTATACGGATCCTACACACATGTTAGAATCAATACGTAATGCGAAGCTTTCATGAACTGGCTAACCAAATCATATACAACTGTAAATGTGATGCGTACAATTGCCTTTATACTTTCATAACATTCAACGTGCAATCTCATGCGCTTTTTTACGTTTATGCACTACACCGTTCGCAAGCTATTCCGAAATGCAAACACCGGATCAACCGGATGCACGGCGTGAGCCATAGGCGCAGCGATGTCAAGAGTACGAAGGCGATGCTTGATGTTTGTAGAGATAAGATTAGCGAGGGGAGGTTTGTGCGACAGAGGAGTACGATACATACGTAAATACATTTAAGGATTACATAACCCTCGTGTCACACTGACACATATGCCCATTATGGAGGATGGCCAGGAATGGAATGAACCCAGTGGCACATACCCAATGGCCCGATAATGGGGGAGAGAGAGAAATAATTCATTAGAAAGGCAGAGAGGTAGTATGCTCTGGCCTGCTACTCTGCACGGGGGAAAAAGGAAAGGGGACAGAAAAGAGTGGTGAAAGACGATGACGAGGACTGGAAGAAGGGATGCATACATACACTAACCCTGAGGTTTCCTTAAAGCCTTGCGTCTAGTTCAGTGATCTTCAAGTAGTCCAGAGCAGCCCCTCTAGCTATTGGTGCTACTGTAAGGTCACGCATTGCGGACAAAATAGTACTTTCAGTCAATGCTTGCCTGCCAATACCTGCTAGCGTCGAAGCCAGCGTCTTCCGCTGTGATACGTAGAAAGGGCGGTCGCAAAACAGATATTGAAGGGTCTCAGGTATACTTGGCAGCGTTCGCTATTCGGCCTGTTCGCACGGCCGATAAAATGTGCACAGCGTCGAGTGAAGGCGACGCCCAGGCGAATCCGGTGAAGCATCGCTTGACTTTAGCCGGGAGGCGAAATGCCCTGCCGCGGTCTATGTACAGGTGTAGAGATGTCGTGATTAATGAGAACAAACGTGCGCTCACTGGCACTACTTTATCGGTCAAAATTTTCCGCTATGTACGAAACCGACTCGGAACGACACGCCAATGAAAGATGCTGGAAACCCGGGGAAAGACGCAAGTAAAGCTGCGGCATTATAGCTGTCGGAAAATCTGCGATGTACGAGCAGTCGTGCCTATACATGGTTAGAAGGCAAGCTATCGATGTTCTGGGTCCGCATTACTTTCGAGTGGCCCTCTACAATTTTTCATATCTTTTTCATGCGGATTGTGAGTATGTGAGCTTAACAAGCAACACCAAATGTGCCGAGACATCTTCATAGCGCCAGAATGTCCTCGCCCTCCTATGCAGGCATCTCGTGTACACCCTCATACACCTCAGTTGTAACATCCACACGAACACATCCAAAGTACGCGACGTTTAGAATCGCTTCAGGGCCCCTGTTTATGAAAGGACGCGCGTACATGTGAGAAAGAAGTCGCAGTGTTTCAGTGACATTTTTTCACAGGTATGTAATAGCAATACGTCAGGTAAAAGCTGCGCGGCTACAGCTGGCTAATTGATCTATCGAAAAAGCGTACCAAAAACCTCGATACCCTAAAGTACATGTATAAGCCATTTGTTTTGTTACCAGCTACACGTGCGTACGTAGATAATTTGGGACTGGCCGAAGTCGATGCTATTTCTTTTGCGTGCGCGCGAACGACGTCCCCAACGCAGCCACTATGTCTCTAGGCACCGAGACTGCTACTTGAATTGATTTTCTGTGTCTTGACTGGGAAAGTGGTGAGCTGGCAATAAAACACAGAAATATCTCGTGCAGAAAAATGGACCAAATGCTAAGCATCCATAAATTGACCAGCCAGTCACATGAGGTATGCATAGAAGCATTTTAATGTCCACTCGAAATGGCATTTCTTGATTCTAACAAAGGGCTCATCATCACTACTTTATGATTTGAGTGTTAAGAGAAAATAGTACCTGCATTCATTACTGACGTTGTCCAGAAAAGGCCCTGGAATGCATTAAATGATACCTTCTTTGGACGGACAAATGACTCGTATTTGGAGTCTTTGTGGATAAGCTTAGGATGTGCTCGGGATATCTGGACGCCTTAACACGGCAGGCATCATGGAGCTTTGTCAGGACGTATGTGTGTTGTCGAGATTGTTTCCTGTTACTCGGCGTCGTAGTCGCTTACCTACATTTTACGTCTAATCTCACGCCATAAGTTTATGTCATCGACCGAAAAAAAGACGCGAACTACAGCAAAGTACGCATGAAGCTTATATAGCGTAATAAGTGCCTGCCGTCGTACAAGCGGGTGAGGGGTGGGGTGGGGAGGGGAATGCGTACACGCGCCTAAGGCACGCAATGCGCGCAGACACTGTTTGCCCTGACGTCATTTATCGGCGGTGTTTCGACAGCGCTTTCGCCCTGTCGCCGGAAACGCAGCGGAACCGGCACGACGCGAGAGTCTCGCAAGGGCACCGGACAATGTGAACGATACCACGGGCCGGGGGATCATCTTTTGTGCCTTCGGCGCGGGTGCTCGGGGCTAATTTACGGATTCCGGAAAACGGCCCGATATCTTTCCGCTGGCGCGCGTGATATGGCGGCTGTCTCCTCGAGCTTCCTGCATTACAAGTACCGCCTAACGATGTCGGGCGGATGCGAAGCGCCCCCGCTTTTCTTGCTGCACGCAACCGATTTTCAGCGGGCGTGCGTCGTCCTGTCATCGCTGTCGCTCCCCAGCGAGAGTGAGGCCGAAATGGCTGGCCGTGCGGGAGGTGCACAGCAAACGACCACGGCGCGCGGAAGTCTCGGTTTGATGGCGGCCTCCGTTCCTTGGTTTCGCCCTCGGGCGAATTACAGGGAGGAGGGAGTGGTAGACGAGTTTCTTTCCAACCAGGAGACCATAAAGGAGTGCCAGCATAACTGCGAGAAATAAAATTAGGACTATTTCATTTCTGAACCAAACTGTAGGTTGCCGTCAAAGCTGAGCCCGCTCAGTTCCATAGGAACACTGAAAGTAGTAACAAGCAGTATTGCAACTGTGTGGCATTGAATTGTGGGTTACGGCCACCAACAACATAAAAAGAAAAGAACTCACAATCGACTGTGAACAAGGCCCCCGTATGGGAGGCGAAACGTCTTGTTTCCTTCTTTTTATGTTTTGGTCGGCGTCCGTTTTACCTTTGTCTATGAGCATTCCACACCAGATGAGTTTTCGTCGAACTCTTGATTTCAAGGCTCATGAAGGCAAAAACACAGCCCGGACAACAAGCTATTGTTGCGTTTCGCCTGCGACACGTGGTTTTGCCGGCGCGACTGCGGCGGGGCGGCAGACATTTTGGCCCGATCGTCGTCGCCGCAACGCTCCCCGCCAGGTGTTTCCAGGCGCGACTGCGGCGATGCGACCGCAAAGGATCACCCTCTCCTTCCAGTCATTGTGCCTGAACCAGGCGATGCGACAGCAGGGGCACCCTCTCCTTCCAGTCATTGTGCCCGAACCAGGCGATGCGAAAGCAGGGATCACCCTCTCATTACAGTCATTGTGCCCGACCGGCAGCGCTACGACAGTGTGCGTCACCATTAGCCCATTGTACATTCACGTGCTCGTCTATTGAGGGGTTCCTTCTTGCCCTCAACTGCGAGAGTATAAAAACAGCTGCCCCCGGACGCCAAAAAGGAGGGCTCCGATTTCTTCTGTTGAGTAAAGTGCTCTCCCGTCTCTCTACTTCGGTCAACCTGACCGCCAACTCTTTGCGATGTTAAAATAAACAAGTTGTTTTGTTGTTACCAGTCGACTCATGCTTTGCCGGGACCTTCGGATGCTTCCAGTTGTACCCCAGGCCGCCAGGCCAACGCTACCCTTGGGGCTTGCGACCCAGGTACAACCACGGGCGTCAGCGCCGAGTTCCCAACAACCGATGCCATCGGTGGGATCCAAACATCTGGTTGGCAGCGGTGAGATCGCCTCCGACTTCAAACAACGGTCTGCCAGCGGTGAGATCGCGACAACGGAGGCCAGCAGCAAAGATATGCAGTTGACTGTATGCTGAGCAGCTCAACGACGATCCGGGAGCAGTGCAACGAGCCCTGTGTGATGACTGGTTGCCTGCAGCGGAACGACTGCGCTGGACTCTTGGCTGCGAGGTTTGGTGAGTGCGGGACTTTCTTCTTCTGAGCTTTGCCAGGCTTTTGTTAGTGTCAGAAACAGAGCTGGTAATTGTGGTTGTCGTTGCTGCCGGGTTAGTTTGCGGCAAGACAATAGTAAGCAGTAGAGAAAGCAGCATTCAGAGCAGCCATGGATTTGAAGTCGTTGCGCAAACCGAAATTGTTGGAGCTTGCAAGAGAGTTGGGTCTGGATGTCTCAGACAAACTCAGAAAACCAGAACTGCTAAAGGCTATTCTTGAGTTAGAGGCTGAGGATGACGAGCTGTCGGAATGCCTTGAGACCATTGAAGAGAGGGAGACTGCAAAAAGACAGGAGCGCGAACTTAAAGAGCAAAAAGAAAAAGAAGAGCGCGAACTTAAAGAACAGAAAGAAAAAGAAGAGCGTGAACGTAAAGAACAGAAAGAGCGAGAGCAACAAGAGAAAAAAGAAGAGCGCGACCGTCAACACGCGTTGGAAATGAAGCGTCTCGAGATAGAGATGGAACGCGCTCGTAATGGAAGTCAGGCACACGGTGCAGGAGAACGCGTATTGTTCAAAATGACTGACCTGATGCGGCCGTTTAAGCTTGGAGAGGACATTGGTTTGTTCCTGGTTAACTTTGAGCGAACGTGCGAGAAGCAGGGGTTCTCTCGGGAAACGTGGCCACAGCGCTTGCTCACTTTGTTACCCGGCGAGGCGGCCGACGTAGTCGCTCGCTTGGATAGAGAGGAGGCAGAGGATTTCGACAAAGTAAAATCGAGTCTGCTAAAAAAGTACCGGCTGTCTGCGGAGGCGTTCCGTCGGAAGTTTCGGGAAAATGAGAAAGGCAAAAGTGAGTCATATACAGAGTTTGCGTATAGGCTTATGTCGAACATGCAGGAGTGGCTCAAAGAAGAGAAAGCGTTTGGTGACCACGATAAAGTTCTGCAGTGTTTCGGGCTAGAACAGTTTTATAGTCGGTTACCGGAGAACGTGCGATACTGGGTCTTGGATAGGCCAGACGTTTGTACGGTGGCTAAAGCCGCTGAGCTAGCCGAGGAGTTTGTGACGCGTCGGGCTCGCGGAGCTAAGGACGGTCAAAAGGGTGAATTTGGCTCGAAGTTTGAGAGGCCGAGGTTCACGCCCATGAGATTAAAGGGGGACACGCGTAGGGAGGATGCGAGTGAAAGCAGTCCGACCAAACGTAAAGAGACGGCGGCAGCCAAACGCAGAAAGCGGTTCGAGATGAGGCGAGCGCGCGTGTGTTATACGTGCCAGAAGCCGGGTCACTTTTCGGCGCAGTGTCCGGAAACAACACCAAAAGTTGTGTTTTTTTCAATAGGCAGCACTGACGAGAACATGAAGCTTCTCGAGCCTTACATGCGAGACCTCCTCGTGAACGGGAAAGAGTGCCGAGTGCTTCGCGATTCCGCAGCTACGATGGATGTAGTTCACCCGTCTTACGTAGAACCCCATATGTTCACGGGCGAGTGCGCGTGGATCAAGCAAGCCGTGGAAGCTCATAGCGTGTGTCTGCCAGTAGCAAAGGTGCTTATTGAAGGACCTTTCGGAGCGCTTGAGACGGAGGCGGCAGTGTCATCTATGCTGCCACCCCAGTACCCGTACCTATTTTCAAACAGGTCCGATCACCTCCTGCGCGAGAAGGGGCTTTTGTTTGGTGAAGCTAGTGTTCAGGCCTTAACCAGATCGAAGGTTCGGGAGCTCGCTGCAAAGGCGGTAGTTGCGGGGCCGACGTTATCAAACAACGAAAAAGGGTCAGAGGCGCAGCAAGCTGATATTCAGAGCACGCCCGAACTGAATAAACTTGAGTCTGTAACGTTAAAGGCACCAGATACCGGAGAGGAAAATCCCGATGCGGGAAAGTTAGAAGAGCTATCTACTGATTTGCTCATCGCGCCTACGTCAGACGGACTTGATAGGTTGCTAAAAGTCAGCCGGTCGGCTTTGATAGCCGAGCAAAAAAAGGATGGCAGCCTGGAAAACGTGCGCTGCAATGTCAAAGAAGGTATCGCCAGGAAAACTGCGCGTTTTGTGGAAAGAGGTGGAGTCCTGTACCGGAAGTATCTAGACCGCCGAGGAGTGGAGTTCGATCAGCTGATCGTGCCTCAATGCTATCGTCAGGATCTGTTGCGCTTGTCACACGGGGGTTCGTGGTCCGGACACCTAGGAGTTAAGAAAACTAAGGACCGTCTCTTGCAAGAGTACTATTGGCCAGGGTGTTTTCGGGACGCAGACCATTTCGTGAGGACATGTGACACTTGTCAGCGGGTGGGCAAACCAGGGGACAAATCAAGGGCGCCGTTGAAATTGGTACCTATCATAACGGAGCCTTTTAGACGGCTCGTTATTGATACAGTGGGACCTCTGCCGGTAACAGCCACGGGGTACAGACACATTTTTACTGTGATCTGCCCAGCGACAAAGTTCCCTGAAGCAGTGCCGCTTAAAGAACTCAGCTCAGTTGAGATAGTCAATGCACTACTGTCCATATTTGCGCGAGTTGGTTTTCCTGCGGAAATCCAATCAGATCAGGGCACAGTGTTTACTAGCGCTTTGACGACAACTTTTCTCGAAAGGTGTGGGGTAAAGCTGCTACACAGCTCAGTGTACCACCCACAGTCGAATTCCGTTGAGAAGCTCCACTCCGTCATGAAGCGCGTGTTGAGAGCGTTGTGTTTTGAACATCGAACTGACTGGGAGCTGTGTCTGCCTGGGGTGATGTTTGCTTTAAGGACCGCGCCGCATGCGGCTACGGGGTTTTCGCCAGCTGAACTGGTGTACGGTCGCTCGCTTCGGTCTCCGCTTCGCATGCTTCGAGAATCATGGGAAGGCAGGGGCGACGACCCAGTCGTGGTGGAGTACGTACTTAAGCTCCTCGAACGCTTAAGAAGGGCACAGGAGTTGTCAGGTGAAGCAATGACAAAGGCCCAGCAGAGGGCCAAGGTTTATTATGATCGGACAGCCAGGGCCCGTCGTTTTGAGGTGGGCGATGAGGTCATGATATTGCGCACATCGCTAAACAAGAAACTAGACGTGCAGTGGGAGGGCCCAGCACGAATTGTTCAGAAACTGTCGGACGTTAACTACGTGGTAAGTCTGCCAGGAAAGCGGAAAGCACAGCAAGTTTACCACTGTAATCTGCTCAAACCTTATAGACAAAGGGAAGCAGTGGTGTGCATGATGGTAAACGTTCCTGAAGAGCTTCCGGTCGAGCTTCCGGGACTAGGCTCAGTGACGAACAGGGAAGACACCGGTCAAGTCATTAGTGACCTTATCAGTAAAGCACCGCTGTCGCCCGAGCAGAAAACCGAACTACACCGGCTATTACAAGAGTTTCAAGGTCTGTTCTCTGAGAGGCCTGGTAGGACTTCTGTACTTACTCATGATATAGAACTTACCTCCCCAGAGCCAGTACGATCCAAGGCGTATCGGGTGTCACCCCGCCAGAGCGATATTATGGAGGCTGAGGTAAAGAAAATGCTACAGCTCGGTGTTATTGAGGCAGGTGAGAGTGATTATACCTCCCCTTTGATTTTAGTTGAGGTACCGGGCAAGGAACCTCGTCCTTGCGTCGACTACCGCAGGCTTAATTCCATCACTAAGGATCAAATTTATCCGATCCCTAACATCGAGGAGCGCCTTGAGAAAGTTAGTAGCGCTCAGTTTATTTCCACCCTAGATCTTGTCAGGGGTTATTGGCAGGTTCCACTTACAGAAGAGGCTAGTAGGTATGCGGCGTTCATTTCACCAATGGGAACATTCCGTCCTAAAGTGTTGAGTTTTGGTTTGAAGAACGCGCCATACTGTTTTTCAAGCCTCATGGATAAAGTGTTGCGGGGACAGCAAGAATTCGCTTTACCGTATCTCGACGACGTAGCGATATTCTCCGCATCCTGGTCTGAGCATATGGCACACTTGCGGGCAGTGCTAACCCGCCTGCGCGAAGCGGGCTTGACAGTCAAAGCTCCTAAGTGCCAGTTAGCACAGGCCGAGGTTGTCTACCTCGGTCACGTGATTGGTCAGGGTCGTCGCCGCCCCTCTGAAATAAAGGTGGCCGCTGTGCGAGACTTTCCGCAACCGCGCACGAAGACCGATATTCGGTCGTTCTTAGGTGTCGCCGGCTACTATCAGAGGTACATCCCCAGGTACTCTGATATCGCGGCTCCCCTGACGGATGCTCTAAGAAAAACAGAGCCTCAAACAGTCGTCTGGGACGAGACAAAGGAAAGAGCTTTTAGCGCCCTAAAGAGTGCCCTAACAAGCCAGCCTGTGCTACGATCGCCAAACTATACAAAAGGGTTCGTTGTTCAGTGCGATGCTAGTGAGCGAGGCATGGGCGTTGTACTGTGCCAACGGGAAAAGGGAGAAGTCGAACACCCCGTCCTGTATGCTAGTCGTAAGCTGACCAGTCGTGAGCAGGCGTATAGCGCCACCGAGAAAGAGTGTGCATGTCTCGTGTGGGCCGTTCAGAAATTGTCATGCTATCTAGCCGGCTCGAGGTTTATCATTGAGACGGATCACTGCCCTCTCCAATGGCTGCAGACCATCTCTCCCAAAAATGGCCGCCTCCTGCGCTGGAGCCTCGCTTTACAACAATATTCCTTTGAGGTGCGTTACAAAAAGGGGAGTCTCAACGGTAACGCCGATGGCTTAAGTTGAAGCCCCTAACGTAGGAATCAGCCTCAAAATTGTTGGTTACTGATGTTTTTCTTCCTGAGGCAGGATTTTTTTTAACATATTGCTTTTGTTTAGTGTTTCAAAGTGATGATATGCTTTCTAGTGCAATTTTCCAATTTGTGGACGCGTTCTGAGTGATGCTAGACTACTGTAAGGAACTAGGCAGTGGTATAAAAAGGGGAAAGAGCCTGGCAGGGCTTAGTGAGGGTTGTGCCGTGCTTGCTGACTGAGCGGTTGAGTTTCAGCGTAGTTGTAACGCTTGCCGGGAACGAGAACAAAAATGTGAACTCTCCCGAAGTCACTTTGCAGTGTCCCGTGCGAACCTGAACGAGAGAACGAGGCCTTCTCTGTGCGCTGCGCTCAAGAAACGTCGAGGGACGCCCGACTTCGGTTATGAGCATCATCGAGCGACATCCCTCCGGACAGCGGATGCAGTCCCCTGTCCATCGGGATCTCCTTTCCCCGGCGGGGCGGTCTGTTGCGTTTCGCCTGCGACACGTGGTTTTGCCGGCGCGACTGCGGCGGGGCGGCAGACATTTTGGCCCGATCGTCGTCGCCGCAACGCTCCCCGCCAGGTGTTTCCAGGCGCGACTGCGGCGATGCGACCGCAAAGGATCACCCTCTCCTTCCAGTCATTGTGCCTGAACCAGGCGATGCGACAGCAGGGGCACCCTCTCCTTCCAGTCATTGTGCCCGAACCAGGCGATGCGAAAGCAGGGATCACCCTCTCATTACAGTCATTGTGCCCGACCGGCAGCGCTACGACAGTGTGCGTCACCATTAGCCCATTGTACATTCACGTGCTCGTCTATTGAGGGGTTCCTTCTTGCCCTCAACTGCGAGAGTATAAAAACAGCTGCCCCCGGACGCCAAAAAGGAGGGCTCCGATTTCTTCTGTTGAGTAAAGTGCTCTCCCGTCTCTCTACTTCGGTCAACCTGACCGCCAACTCTTTGCGATGTTAAAATAAACAAGTTGTTTTGTTGTTACCAGTCGACTCATGCTTTGCCGGGACCTTCGGATGCTTCCAGTTGTACCCCAGGCCGCCAGGCCAACGCTACCCTTGGGGCTTGCGACCCAGGTACAACCACGGGCGTCAGCGCCGAGTTCCCAACAACCGATGCCATCGGTGGGATCCAAACACTATGCGTTAACTAGCAATGAAATATTTATAAAAGCAATTGGACGCGTCCGAGCGAAAAGAGCAAATACGTTGGCGTATGCTACTGGAAGCATCGCTAATCCAGGTCTATGGTACGTTATGCTTCTTTGCTAAAATTGTGCAGCTTCCACGGACTGTTGGATCTAGTATATAAGAGAGAAGCAGAGCGGTTAGCAGACAAGACGAAACGGCGCATCTCCACAAGAGACGCACAGCGGAGTTGGGGACGGACGCGTCCCGCAGTCCATAGTGTTTCATACAATTACTAAAGGGGACTGTGGCGCTAGTGTCTACAGGAGCTGCAAGCAGGGAAGTTCAACCAGCATGAGAATGATGGGTAGGACATGGCATCGCCTAAATTTCATCCTTTTGGCTTTAAATGACTGATTTTGCAAAGTCGCCTTCTTTAAGAAAGTACTTCGTTGTAAGCAAGTAAAGGTTATTAAAAATTCTCCGATGACAGGATTCGAACTCAGAACCTCTAGCACAAAAGCCGGATATCGAAACCATTACACCACGGGCGCGTGGACAAGCGGAACCACTGAAATTAGGAGCGATTACGTGTGCCTGAAGACTCTTATTACCTTCCGCAAAAAGACATATAAAGAAAACTATGAACTTTAGTACAGTTTAGGTCCAGATAAAGCGCAATAAACAAAGCCACAAGAGCGCTTGAAGCCCCAAGCACGAAGGTCAGACAAATCCATGTATATACCCATAATTTCCATGGTGGCTGAGTGATCGCCAGAACTCTATGCCGCAGTCCAGGCGGCGCCGACACTCTAAAACCCCTTAAACTTCGTAAAGTACTGCCATGCTTTGAAGAATGCCGCCTCTTCCTCGCGCGCTCTGGCCTAGGCCAACGCCCCGTCGCTATTGGCCTAATAGCATCACGTGGGCCCTCGCGCTGTGTATCATAGCCATTTTTGCTCGAGAAGCGTCTACGGAGTGGCGAGGAGCGCATGTTGGCGCCGTTGCTACGCTCGAGCAGTGTAGGCGGCGCCACGGTCGAGGAGGGAGCGTGAAAGAGAAGAGAAACGAGGAGGAGTGAAGGCGGATGAGGAGATTGTCGCTACTTTACGAAGTTCAAGGGGTTTTACGACACGCGACACAGCAGCGCCACCCCTGGCCGCAGCATGTGAACCTTCAGACGCATGCGCAAAGCTCTCGAGCGGCAGCAAGTGCGTCTCACACAGCTACATGCGTAACGCGCAGCGCTACTCGGTTGTGCGAGAGAACGTGTCCTCATGAGAAGAAAGGCCGAGCACGAAAGCGGCTGAAAGAACCAAAGAAAGCTGCTCGCTTTAAAGCAGGAAAAAGAGCCATAGAAATCAATTCCGTTTATTAAATGAATGATGTAGGGGGCTTCAAGGCGTCTGCTAGTGTTTGTTTCAGTGAGGATATTTAGAGCATTTGTTGTTTCTTTGCTTAATTCCGCAGAAAACAGAGCCGGTGACCGGCAAGCCTGCAAAGGAATTGTACACACACTGACCGGCTACGTGTTGTGCTGTCCTGTGTTGAAGCATGTCGCACGATGACGTACGTAGTTTCCACGCAACGGAAGTCGGCGGGGGACCTCGAGAAAAACCGCTCTTGCGGCAAAATGTTAAAAAATAAGTGCGGCTGCTAGCATTTAAAGCTTCCCCTCTTGAATATACACGCACCGTAGCATCCAGACCTGCCGAATTGGTAACGCCATATGAATGTCTTATACAAGGTGTGCCAGCTAATAACGTGGGCTAAGGTTATATCTGCTGGTGCACCAAGGGAGGACGTGACTAACAGCATCTTGTTTGCCACACTGTGGAGCAAGTCACACATATAAAAAAAGTTCTTTCTTATTGCACATTAATCTATAGTAATTAATCAACTTCGTAAATATTAAATTAAGGAAAGTTGTAGAGGAATTACGAAATGTTCTACTTGGCAATATTGAACTTTCTACCGATAACGCAATGTCTTTTTTTTTTCTGTTTACTAAGGAAAGCCCACGAAATAAGCAAGGGACCCACGTGTCTACGAGCTTGCGGACCGCGATCGCAGTGTTCCCGAACGCGCCGCGCGTGAACGAATAGCGCTTCGAACCTGCTGCGCTGCCGCGGAGAAAATGATAGGGCAGTGGCACAGTCGACAGCGAAATTCACGCCAGCGATTTGTCTCGCTCGCACTGCCGAAAGGAACGGATGCAGCAATTCGTGGTGGTAATAATTAGCAGACCGAGGAACCGGACATTGCCGCTGCTCTGCCACCCTGCAACTTTCTCAGAAGTAACGGAGTGGTTTAAACGCGCCCTTCGTTTATACACAGAACATCTGAGAACGCTGTGATCGGGGCATTCAAGCCGCTAATCTTTTTTTTTTTTTTTTTTAAAGCGTAGCTTTCTATTATGTGTCACTGACTCGTCCGTGAGTGTCGAAAATGCACTGCAGGAAAGCCGACTTACACATCTGCGTACAATACATTTGCAGTTGTACCGGTGAGAACAGTGGGAACAATGTCATGCTCTCGACCAATGGGAAACGTCACGCTACTCAGACGAACTATATATATATACACATCATATCATAAGAAGCCAACACAGTATATATATACTGTGCAAGTGTAGAGTCTTCCGTGAAAGTGTGAGTTTGCGCGTGTAATCAACAGCTACATGATCTAAAATAAAGGCTATGCAACTTAACGAAATGTCTCTTCATTCAATTTCAACGTCCAAAAATACAATCCTAAAGGAACAATCAAATCACATATGCATAACATTGGGTCGCTCAGCATTTCTTGGGTTCGTTACGTTGTCGTTGGCTTTGGACTTTGACGTTGATTCAATTTGCATTGGGGGAAAGCTTCGCGTTCAACCATCTTCCTTTAAGAAAGGAGCTTTTTTTTTCATATTTCGCGATGCTTATTTTAAACATGGAAAAATATATTGTGTAATAGATAAAATGTTCATTACTAGTGAATAGAGTATTTCCTTCTGACCCGCCATGGTTGCTCAGTGGTTATGGTGTTGAGCTGCTGAGAACGAGGTCGCGAGATCGAACCCCGGCCACGGCGGCTGCATTTCTATGGGGGCGAAATGCGAAAACACCCATGTGCTTAGATTTAGGTGCACGTTAAAGAACCCCACGTGGTCGAAATTTCCGAAGCCCTCCACTACGGCGTGCCTCATAATCAGAAAGGGGTTTTGGCACATAAAACCTCATAATTTAATTTAATTTTAGGATTTCCTCCAAAATTTTACAAGCTTCTGAAATGGAAGCTTTTTCCTAAATTTAATATTTCGCAAGTCCATTAAGTATTCTTGAATAATTAGACAACCAGAAAGAATATCGCAAAGTCGTGTTGGTTGCTTCGCAGAGTTGCCAGCAACCTGGTGTTTGTAGCGTCCTCTTATAGTGCACTGGCCAATTGCTGAACCAGACTCAAGCTGCTGAGACACCCGGTATACTTGTGCTATGCATGAAGCATCGATGCAGATCGAAACTTCTTCACCGCTTCGTGCATCTACACGACTGTATAAGTGCTGAGATGAACAGGCTGCCCTATCTTATAACCAGCATTGACACCCGTCAACGTTCATACACGATGTGCAATGTATTTGTGCTTCATGAGCGTGTAAGGGTTCAAGTAGACTGAGGGTAATCTAATCTTCCTTGTAAAAAGAACTGTTATGAGCTTTAAATCTTTTTGTCTTTGCAGTTTTTACCAATATTGATGCACTTGTTAAGCTTACCTCGGGTAAGCTTAACAAGCAATAGAATGGAAAACTTTTCAGTCCTTTATGCAAGTCTCACAGACTTAGAAAGCCTTGAGATAGAAGGGAGAGAGAAATAAATAGATAAAGAAATATTTTAATGATAGAAAGGTGGCGAGGTTCGTGAGAAAGAAACACTGCCGTTAAGAAAATGCAAACTACGATCGCGCGCCTCACACATCGCATGTGCTCCTATATATATGCTTCATTCAGAATAACCGAGCGGAGCGAAGCTACTTGCTGAATTAAATGACGTCGTTGCAGAAATGAAAGGAGTGCTCTCCTAAATCGTGCTTCCTGTTCGCCGACCACTGCTAGTTTCAACGCACGCGTTTCCTTTTCTTTTCTTTTTCTTTTTGCTTGAACGCGATGCAGATAGAAATGCAGACGCAGAAGCGTTTTGTACCATCCCAGTGCTCTAGCTTCCGCAAATGCGAAAAGAGGATTCGCCTTATGGAAAGGAAGTGTCACGTTCAAGTGCCGGTGATTTCCCAACCAGTGGCTGTCTCATTCCAGCGGAAACGGCGTACACGTACAAACGCCTGCGTAACCAGATTTCGGCGCATGCTAAAGAACGCGGCTTTGTCACATATTTTCTAGTTGTACAGTGTTTAAGCCGCCGCTGCTATAGAATTTCTCGGAATATTACTTAGAGAGAAAACTGGCGCTGCGAAGGTATTGTATGCATGAGAATGCCTGGATATTCGGATTGGCATCGTTCTCAGAAAGCCAGGACACCTTGAAGGCGCGCCAGGCTAGCACCATTCTGTCACAGACAGACAGACAGACAGACAGACAGACAGACAGACAGACAGACAGACAGACAGACAGACAGACAGACAGACAGACTGACAGTGAACCTTATTTTGGTTCATTTTCTGTTAGAACAGCGCGTGAAAAGCAGTCTTAACTTTAATATCACGCAACAACGTGTTTTGTTCAATCACGAGGACTTGTGCTTGGGCGTACAATTATATTAAACGTAAAAAGTATCGGTGGGCTGCTACAGACGACAAGGTCCGTGCTCACTTTGCGACAGTTTTTCGTCTGTTGTTGCTTTCTTTTTTCGCTTGATTATGCACTGCAGGTGAGTAAACTTTATATAGAAAGAGGCAATACAGGGGAATGAAAAATATTTATGAAGATCTTAAGCATGAAATGCTTTATAGCTCCCGTTGTTGGCGACCTTCAAGTGACCTTGAGCCGTTATCTGGGCACCCAAACGAGATAATCCGGGCGACCAGTCAAAACTGCAGAAAATGCGGTCTCTGGCCCCCAACCCTTTGTACAGGACCGCATTACGTACACGCTAGTTACTGCCCAAACAAATTACAAAAATATTGCTTCCGAGTTCTTCCTAATGTTTGTTCACAATATAACTCAAGCTGTATTAGAGTACGCTGAAGTTTCATTTGCCATTCCCAATAGCGACGTTCAAAATGCAGATACAGGGCACCACACCATTCATTGTCATCTTTTAGCGGCGCTAAGACAGGGTTGCCTGTGCTCTTTTAAACGCCAGCGGTCCGTGAGTCCCGCGGCGCGGGTTTTGCGTCACCTCGAGAGATGGCGCCACGCTGCGTGCCGCGTCCTTCAAACGCATTTCTTCTTCTAGCTGTATAGTGCGCTCTGTCTCCCTGGCGGCTTTCGCTGCCTGTGGTGCCGCCTTCAGCCGGTTTTCTTCTTCTAGCTCGCCAGCGTCCATTGGATCAGTGCGCAGTATGGCGTGGTGCGGAGTGGTGTGGTTTGCCGTTTCGAACATGCTCTACATCCATTTTAAGATTGTGGCTAGTATCATCTCCAACCAACGTGCTTTGCCGGTTGCCATTTCAGGCTTACATCTACTCTCGATTACGGGAAAGCCAGCAATTTTTATTTCAAGAATTAACGCATTGCTTGCCCAGCCATACCTACGTTTTAGGCGAAGTCTCGTTCAACACGTACCAACTCAAGCCTCGCGCACCCATGTGTACCGTCATTCCCGCGATGGCACAGCGGCCGTTAATAAAACTCGCACAGACGGTGACGCCACATTTCCTTCTAGGTAATACTGTGAGGAACTCTGTGGCCGCAGCAACGCAAGCTCCTTTTCCGGAAATAAGTATTTCTCTGTCCGGTCTCTTTCCAAATTTATAGCCGATTTCCTACCGGGCAGTGAACCTTTGTGAAATCCAAAATAACACCTTACTGCGTTTTACTATTATCTTACATACATTACTATTATACTGCCGCAGCGCAAGTTAGTTTAGCGCCAGTGCACCGTATTTTAGAAGACATGTATTCGCGACACTTCTTATTAGTGAATATTGTATACTTAAGAAAATCTAATTTACTGGTACATCCTTAAGGGGCGCCTAAAACTGGCCTATAGAATGCATAAATAAAATATGAATTTATATATGCGGTTTGATGCCTCGCAACTGTGCAGTGGATTATTACGAGGGCCGCCGTAGCGGAGGACTCCGGATTAAATTTCGCCACCTTGGGGTTTTTTAACGTGCACTCAGATCATAAGTGAACGTTCTTTTTTTTTTTGCATTGCGACGCCATGAGAGTGCACCCACCTATAGCGACTTCGTTCTCAGCCGCGAAACGCCATAGGCGCTGAGCCATGGCGGCGGGTAGAGAAGAACAAAAGTAGTAACTATGCAAGCGCGTAAATAAAATTCTGGAAGGCAGAGAAACACTAAAGACGGGCCCCGAAATCTCCGTACAACGGCAGCTTTTTTTTTTGGTCGTACTTCGCGACCATCGGAATACGACCGCCTCCTGCCTGGGAAGCGAACACACTCGGGGACGCGATCTCAGCGAACTGTGATAACAAAAAATCGCGGAGGGATTCGAGGCGCCTCACATGCGCTACTGAGCAGCGCCCACGGATAGCAGGCTCGAAGCGAATACAACAAGTAACAAGTGCAAATAAATAAATAAATAAATAAATAAATAAATAAATTGCAACCACAAGAACCTTGGCCCGATGGCTACGATAAACCCCTGAAAACTGCCCTATCAGCGACGGTTGGCTTAGCCGTTCGACCGTCTGCGCCAGCTTTTCAAGTGCACGCTCCTTTATTCTGCAGAGCATGCTGGAAGTGCCAAGTATGATGCAGCTAGCTATTCTTGCTTCTGGCGCTGGACACTTTTGATATTTTGTGCGTTTTCAGATCCAGCGCTAGTTAAAAATTAAGCAGTTCAGCGGGGTAATTTAAATGAGTTTAGCGGAGCGATTTCTGCTTCTTTTGAAGTCCTGATTAGAAGCCATCGTTTCTTTGACGGCATAAGAAATTGGTTGTAATTATGCATGTTGAGACCCGAAAAGGATAAACAAGGGCTAGTTCAGTCATGCGTTATGGCTTTGAGCGATGAATGCGAATTAGTTCCTTTATCTTTTAATAGTATGTGAACACACACACACACACACACACACACACACACACACACACGCACGCACGCACGCACGCACGCACGCACGCACGCACGCACGCACGCACACACACACACACACACACACACACACACACACACACACACACACACACACACACACGCACGCACGCACGCACGCACGCACACACACGCACGCACGCACGCACGCGCACACACACACACACACACACACACACACACACACACACACACACACACACCTTCTTTATCTCACTTGTTGTCCTTCATGTCATCAAGTGCATGACTATCCGCAAGAAGCGCTTTTATTGTGCCAGCACATATTTTTCTTTTTTTGGAGCAGTGGTGTTTTTGTAGTGGCTACCTGCACTTGTACCGTTCTGTAAATTTTTAAAATAAAATTTACGTCACCTTTAGCATACTGATTTTAATCGTTCTCTTCTAGCTTGGCAGGGAAAACCTGCTCCTACGTGACTTGACAATTCTCATAACCTTCGCCATCTTTGGTAGTGAAATCAAGTAGTTGTAAACTTCATATATGAACACGAGAATTTGCAAGGAGAATTAGCTCGCACAGAAAAATTACGCCAGTTACTCTAATCTGAATATTTCATAATATAAACCGTCAGCACCAAACTGCCCTCCCTCTCTCCCAATCGTTACGAACGTCTCGCCGTTTGTACAACAACCGCTCCTTCAAACGTATCTTTGGGCACACAAACGCCTTCAATTCCTCAGCGTTATCACAGGCAATTAAACTATGGAATAGTCTCCCTGATGATGTTTTCCACGTTCATGACCCTGTTAAGTTTCGTCATGAAGTAACCGCTATTTTTTAGTGACTAGTTGCTTTCATTAATTTTCTCCTAATTAGGTACACGCTTTTCGCTAAATTCTGCATTTCGCAATGTCAAGAGATGTACCCTCACATTACTTTCGTAAAATTTGATGGTGTTGAATGATGTACCCTTATATTGTGTATGTCGCTATTCATTCCGATAGTGTATATCGCGTTCCGCTAACTATTATGTAACATGACCTCGTTTTATGTACCTTAGTATACGTCTCATATACTCGTTATTACTTCTTTGTAATGCTTCCACTTATGAAGATATATATTGTGTAATCCCCCGCCCTCACCCAATGCTCCTGCTGGAGCCTGTGACGTTTTTTTTGAATAAATGAATAAATAAATATATAAATAAATAAATACTCTCTTTCATATGAGCGAACGGAAGTCAGGCAACAGTTACGACCATTATATATAACTAAAGACTCAATACATATATCGCATTGATACGGTTGCAACGAAAATTGCACGCAAACTTCTACTAACATTAATTGCTTAACGCACTTATTTGGCGCACTGCTTTTTACTTCCGAGTTTTCACACGCGCATGCCAAATTGCAGGAGTTGTACGCGTTGAAAATAATTCCGATGCATTGCTTTGTAATGTCGTACAAGTCGATTGGCGAGGGAGCATGGTTAAGTAGGCGTCACGAGTCTATATTGAGTAGATACTTAAGCAGACATATTTTTCTTTTTCTTTTTTTGTCACATGCACCGAGTTCGACTGGTCAGCCACTGCGGGTGACAATCATTCCTTCACAAGCACCACAAGACACCTGGGGTCGAATTCACAATGTTTTTTTGGTTTTTTTAGGTGCGGTGTGGCATCTACAGGCTGTCTTTGCGATATACGCATATATGTGCAACATCGCGATTCGCTGGTACCTCCTGTTACGGACTGTTCTGGAATAAGAACGCACATATATTTCTTCTGTGAATACGCGCCAATATATCGAAGTGTACATGGCAACGAAATAACGCTAGAACCCAAACAGCACGTTTGACGGGCAACGTGGGCGTGGCGTTATTTGATGCGCAATGATCGTTCGCCAGGCCGCCATTGGACAGGCCGCCATTGGAATCTGAACCTGGCAACGTTTAACGTTAGAACGTTATCTAGTGAGGCGAGTCTAGCAGTGTTATTGGAGGAATTAGAGGGTAGTAAATGGGATATAATAGGGCTCAGTGAGGTTAGGAGGACAAAAGAAGCATATACAGTGCTAAAAAGCGGGCATGTACTGTGTTACCGGGGCTTAGCGGAGAGACGAGAACTAGGAGTCGGATTCCTGATTAATAAGGAGATAGCTGGTAACATACAGGAATTCTATAGCATTAACGAGAGGGTGGCAGGTCTTGTTGTGAAACTTAATAAGAGGTACAAATTGAAGGTGGTACAAGTCTATGCCCCTACATGCAGTCATGATGACCAGGAAGTCGAAAGCTTTTATGAAGACGTGGAATCGGCGATGGGTAAAGTCAAAACAAAATACACTATACTGATGGGCGACTTCAATGCCAGGGTAGGCAAGAAGCAGGCTGGAGACAAGTCAGTGGGGGAATATGGCATATGCTCTAGGAATAGCAGAGGAGAATTATTAGTAGAGTTTGCAGAACAGAATAATATGCGGATAATGAACACCTTTTTCCGCAAGCGGGTTAGTCAAAAGTGGACGTGGAGGAGCCCGAATGGTGAGACTAGAAATGAAATCGACTTCATACTCTGCGCGAACCCTGGCATCATACAAGATGTAGACGTACTCGGCAAGGTACGCTGCAGTGACCATAGGATGGTAAGAACTCGAATTAGCCTAGACTTGAGGAGGGAACGGAAGAAACTGGTACACAAGAAGCCAATCAATGAGTTAGCGGTAAGAGGGAAACTAGAGGAATTCCGGATCAAGCTACAGAACAGGTATTCGGCTTTAACTCAGGAAGAGGACCTTAGTGTTGAAGCAATGAACGACTATCTCATGGGAACCATTAAGGAGTGCGCAATAGAAGTCGGTGGTAACTCCGTTAGACAGGAAACCAGTAAGCTATCGCAGGAGACGAAAGATCTGATCAAGAAACGCCAATGTATGAAAGCCTCTAACCCTACAGCTAGAATAGAACTGGCAGAACTTTCTAAGTTAATCAACAAGCGTAAGACAGCGGACATCAGGAACTATAATATGGATAGAATTGAACAGGCTCTCAGGAACGGAGGAAGCCTAAAAACAGTGAAGAAGAAACTAGGAATAGGCAAGAATCAGATGTGTGCGTTAAGAGACAAAGCCGGCAATATCGTTACTAATATGGATGGGATAGTTCAAGTGGCTGAGGAGTTCTATAGAGATTTATACAGTACCAGTGGCACCCACGACGATAGCGGAAGAGAGAATAGCCTAGAGGAATTCGAAATCCCACAGGTAACGCCAGAAGAAGTAAGGAAAGCCTTAGGAGCTATGCAAAGGGGGAAGGCAGCTGGGGAGGATCAGGTAACAGCAGATTTGTTGAAGGATGGTGGACAGATTGTTCTAGAGAAACTGGCCACCCTGTATACGCAATGCCTCATAACCTCGAGCGTACCGGAATCTTGGAAGAACGCTAACATAATCCTAATCCATAAGAAAGGGGACGCCAAAGACTTGAAAAATTATAGACCGATCAGCTTACTGTCCGTTGCCTACAAAGTATTTACTAAGGTAATCGCAAATAGAATCAGGAACACCTTAGACTTCTGTCAACCAAAGGACCAGGCAGGATTCCGTAAAGGCTACTCAACAATAGACCATATTCACACTATCAATCAAGTGATAGAGAAATGTGCAGAATATAACCAACCGTTATATATAGCTTTCATTGATTACGAGAAAGCGTTTGATTCAGTCGAAACCTCAGCAGTCATGGAGGCATTACGGAATCAGGGTGTAGATGAGCCATATGTAAAGATACTGGAAGATATCTATAGCGGCTCCACAGCCACCGTAGTCCTCCACAAAGAAAGCAACAAAATCCCTATAAAGAAAGGCGTCAGACAGGGAGATACGATATCTCCAATGCTATTCACAGCATGTTTACAGGAGGTATTCAGAGGCCTGGAGTGGGAAGAATTGGGGATAAAAGTTGATGGAGAATACCTTAGCAACTTGCGATTCGCTGATGATATTGCCTTGCTTAGTAACTCAGGAGACCAATTGCAATGCATGCTCACTGACCTGGAGAGGCAAAGCAGAAGGGTGGGTCTGAAAATTAATCTGCAGAAAACTAAAGTAATGTTTAACAGGCTCGGAAGAGAACAGCAGTTTACGATAGGTAGCGAAGCACTGGAAGGGGTAAGGGACTACATCTACTTAGGGCAGGTAGTGACCACGGATCCGGATCATGAGACTGAAATAACCAGAAGAATAAGAATGGGCTGGGGTGCGTTTGGCAGGCATTCTCAAATCATGAACAGCAGGTTGCCACTATCCCTCAGAAGGAAAGTGTATAACAGCTGTGTGTTACCAGTACTCACATATGGGGCAGAAACCTGGAGACTTACGAAAAGGGTTTTGCTGAAATTGAGGACGACGCAACGAGCTATGGAAAGAAGAATGATGGGTGTGACGTTAAGGGATAAGAAAAGAGCAGATTGGGTGAGGCAACAAACGCGGGTAAACGACATCTTAGTTGAAATCAAGAAAAAGAAATGGGCATGGGCCGGCCATGTAATGAGGAGGGAAGATAACCGATGGTCACTAAGGGTTACGGACTGGATTCCAAGGGAAGGGATGCGTAGCAGGGGGCGGCAGAAAGTTAGGTGGGCGGATGACATTAAGACGTTTGCAGGGACAACATGGCCACAATTAGTACATGACCGGCGTAGTTGGAGAAGTATGGGAGAGGCCTTTGCCCTGCAGTGGGCGTAACTAGGCTGATGATGATGATGATGATCGTTCGCACCATTACATTGACATAAACGAGCGGAATGCTCCAATGTTCCGCGCCCGTCTCCGGTGACACCCGCTCACCTGTTCGTTAGTACAGCAGAAACACGAGGCATGCCATGTTTCTTGTGAGCACCAGCACTATAGCTGAAAGCGCTGTTGTCGACCGAAATTCAGCGTTCCATGCAGGCTCAGGATATCAGATGGCGTGGCGTGCGCACAAATTAAGACGGCCCAAAATTCAAGCCTGCCGGCGTGCGTTGGGCGCGTTTACCGAAGGACTAAGTCCCCAGTGAAAGCAACTAAAAAAAAACAAAAAAAAAAACTTGGTACACGTGCGGCCAAGTTTGAAGCGATGGTCGCATTTCCGGTCGCACATTTCCTTTTTGTCTTTCACGCTCTCGGTAGGAGCCTTGGGAGCCCCGCGAGTGAAGGAATTCTCGTGTCCGCGAGGACGGCGTCGCCCTAAAGGTGTGCGTAAGCGGCAGGAGCCGCTTCGATTTCAATTTCGCCGGGTAGGACGTTAATTTCCGAATCCGGTCCGCGTCGAAACGGGAAGGAGCCGTTTTCGAAGGGAAAAGAAATGAAGGCAGATGAAAGGCGCGGGGGTGGGCGCGCGCTCGCGCATTGATCAGAGAGTGTGCTGCACGGCCTTTCAGAGAGAGGGATGCGCGCCGGCCGCACAGCACGATGCCGCGTCGGCGGCGCGTGCCACAGCGACAGGCTGCGCGCGTACACGCGCGCCCGAGACGGCGGCGCGTCGCGCTTCCCTTTGATCGCGAACTCGTTCAGCCGCGCGAAGCGGACATCAAATTCCGGAAGCGGACCGCGCGTCCCTCTCCCCCCCCTTCAGTGTAGGCGTGGGGCGCACTGCTATTGATTATATAATGGGACGCATCTTTCCCGCGCCGCGAAACGCCGCGGGGACCACAAATCGGGCATGTAACGCGTGGCATCGCAAAGCTTTTCCCGTTCCGCCCTGGCTTTCTTTCTGTTTAATTCTTCCTTTCGTTTTGCTCGCTACCCTCGTGACTGTAGCTCTCGAATGGTCGCTTTTGCGCGACCCCGCGCGTTGTGGAGCGCGAGCGTTTAGCGATGCCTGCGCGTGTACTCGGGTCGAACAGAACGGCGAACGGGCCTTGTCGAGTGCTCGCGCCCACTTGGCGTTACGCACGCAACGTGCGGGGCTGCTCGATAATCGCGGTTTACGTATACATTAAGCTGCCAGAAATCCTGCTTCTTGAAAATAAAGTGTCCGAACTGAAGTATTTATTCTGCAGGGTAAGTTAACAACTTACTTAAACGATGTGTGGTGGGAGACGGTGAATCAGAACGGATGGAGCGGGAGAAGGAATGGATCGTGTGAGGGCAACCTCCGACAGTTGGCATTTCCGATGGCATGCAATATGACGAGGCCGACGGGCCTGGCTTTATCGCCGAACTAACGATAACACAAATTATTTCCCTTGACGAGCTTAGCTTATGGCTGATTTCGCGTTTGATTGAAGTTCACGGAGCTAGGATAGGACGTTACACCGCGGTAGTTTTCATAGTGCTGCAAATGAACGACAGCCTAAGCTCTTGAATTGGGCTGATTTTAACTAACTAATCTGAGCTCCGTTGGCCTTTTAGTTATTTTATTTCCCTTTCGCTTGCTTTAAACGTACGGCTCGTATGCACGAAAATCCGCTTATGTAATAAGAACGTTTCCTCACGTACCGACGTTTGAGCAACCGCCACCGATGTTAACAGTCAAGCGTAATAACGAGATAATCGTCGTCGTGATGGACAATCGGGGACGGCTTTTACCTAAGATAACTTTTGTAGCTACGAGCTATGTAAGAGCCAAGCTCGCGTCTACTTATCGGTGTTTCCGTCTGATCGTGACGTAAGGCCCGTCTGGGCACCGATGAATCCCAGTTAGAGCGTGTGCGCGGCGAAAATAATTGCTTCTGCAATGATATTATTTAAACATTCTTTTCCTTCGATTCTATTGACTTCGTGTCACCCGCCGCAGAGACTAGTACTGGCTATAACGAATGCTTGGCGTCAGGCTAGTCAATGACGAAGGGCAAGAAGATACCGAAATGAAAAAAATCGTAACAAAATACGGTCCCTGATTATAGAACTACGGCAGTTTCTTCCCAAACCACCTCGAATCGTACGTTTTGCAATACCCTGTATACGTTTAACTCCAGAAGAGAGAGGAAATTTGACATTGGGGGGATCATTCGGGGGGAGCCAACTGTGTATACATTTATGCTGAAAAGGCGTGGAAAAGTGCCAGGAGGTAAATTAACAAATATTTTAGTACATAAGAACAGTACATGTCATTGGCTGTCTATATCCTTCCAAACGACGTGCTTGCTATCATGATTGCCGGGCCATACTCCTACGAAACACTCTCTCGTACGATATGTTTCGTACATGCTGTGACGCTTCCTTTTGTAACGCTTATTATTTTCATTTTCCACACTTTTTTGCGTTTCTCCATTTCCTGGCAAGAAGTCTTGCTCCCGTTATAGCAGGCATCAATCGACGGGTCGGCTGATACAAAGCGAGTAGAACGACAGAAGAAAGAAAAATCTTACACAATAACGTCGCCAGGGTAGATGCATATAGCCGCACTGGCTTGCAGAGGGTTTTCACTCAAACAAGGCAGAAACCGTGCTTTCTTGCTGGATAGCGACTAATCTGAAGCATCTAGTTTGGACTTGGGATTCATGTGCATAACTTATGTGGCACGCCTGCAGACGCCAACAACTTTCGCCGCCCTTAACTTTCCTGCACTCGCACATTGGCCCGTTTATTAAAATGGCGAACAAACTTCGTTGAAAGTGTTATGGCTTTGTTTTTGTAGCCCTTGTCAGCTTGCACGAGGGACCCAGCACGAAAGCTATTGAAATTTTGATTGCTCTTACCGTCAGCTGCCATTGCGCTGCACAGCTGCTTGTGCTGCTGCTGAAGGCACAGAATTTAATCTCCTCTCCGCCAGCCAAGCTTACAAGCATCAAATACGCCCAGCTAAATGTTTAGTTTCCTTTATTCATCATTCAAGCTGGTGACCTTTGATGCTTCCGGATGCGATGTTAAAGCCCTGAAGAAACGTCAAGCATACTAGAAAAGCAAACCAACCGATTAAATTCGTGCGTCGCTCTAACAGATACTAAATTTTTATACAATCGAGGCCCCTGTCACCTCTAACAAGCACATTTACCGCATCTTTTTGTGCCGGTCATTAGCGGACCTGTCATGAACGCACCGGAAATCTTATTCTCTAGCTTGCACAGTGGCATGACAAGGATCTGAGGAGAAACAAACCTTCAAGCGACGCATAATCACATCATTTCGTTAAGTAAACCTGACGTGCCTCATCGGCATTAATCAAACGAAGTCGAATCAATCTCATATTGATCGCCTTTTCTGGCGGCTGTCACCGTTCCTTAAAAAATGGTTTCAGACTGTTTTCGCCCACGGCGGTGCTTCATCTTACCGAAGTGCAACATCTGACGTTCCACAAGGCTCCTGTCTCGGTTCATTACTCTTCCTGATTTGCATAATATCTTTTTTCAGCCCAATAAGAAATCACGCCTCGTTCATTCTTGGGCTCTTTGTTTTCTTTTTTCGTTCTTTTGCGGACGAACCTTTCCCTTCTGCTTTCAGAAACTGAATTGACAGCGACACACTTCAAGATATTTCACGTCAAGCTACTTAGTGCGCAGACGTCATCAGCGCAATTACTATTTTTTCTCTTTCAAGTTTTTTATGACTTTTGTCGTTTGTATGTTTATCTCCGAGTATGCTCCCTTGGTGCGTGCTCTGTTCTGGTTCATAGAACATCCTGTAACTTCATAAGGCAACGGAAAGCATTCCGCCCAAATTTGATTTGTTACTTCCATATGTGTCATTTCGATGTCAGCATTATTTGCTTTGCTATGCAATATTTGCTTTGCTATGCAGCCTTAGAACGGAGAGATGAAAATGACGTAGAGGTATTGAACGAAACCGTAACTAGGCTGGCCTCAGAGCCAGCAATTGGAGTGGGAAACAAGGCGCCAAGACAACCAGTAGGCAAGGAAGGAAGGAAGGAAAAAGTAGAGAAGGAAAGGCAGGGAGGTTAACCAGTTTAGCGTAACCGGCTTGCTACCCTACACATGGGAGAGGGATGGGTGCGATGAAAGATGGGGAAGGGGGAGAGAGAGAGAGAGCACATAGCACAGCACACAAACATCGGCCGGTAGAGTCTATCAATCTGGCATTGTACGTGATAACACTGTCAGAGCCGCTTGTCCAATCCCGTTTCTTTCAAAAACTGAAGTAGTCCCTTTGTCGCCTTCACCTGCGATGTCTTCTGTCGGCGGCATGTGAAAATCGTGTCGAGGGACTATGGTCTAGTGTCAAGGTGCGCGAGAACGGATGCCAGGGACTGTCGCTGAACATTATATTCGGGACAGTCGCACAGAATGTGTTGCAGCGTCTCCTCGCAAAGACAGGCATTGCAGAGAGCGTTGTCGGCCATTCCAATGCGGAATGAGTAAGATTTCGTGAAAGCCACCCCTAACCATAAGCGATAAAGCAGAGTCGCCTCGCTTCGGCGGAGTCCAGTTGGCATATAGAGATGCATCAAAGAAGGCAAGGTCTCCAAAGTAACAAAGGACCTAATAAAGAAACGACAAAGAATGAAAGTGTCCAACTCAAGAGATAAGGTGGAAATCGCTGAACTGTCAAAACTGATAAACAAGTCGAAAATAGGTGATATTCGAAACTATAACATGAGAAAGACTGAAGAAACCATAAAAAATTAGCCTGAAATCAGTGAGAAGGAAACTTGGCATAGGACAAACCAAGCTGTATGCACTGAAAGATAAGCAAGGTAATATCATCAGCAATCTCGACGGTATAGCAAAAGCAGCGGAAGAATTCTATACTGACCTGTACAGTACCCAAAGGAGCCAGGATACCTGCATTAAAACCGTAATAAACAGGATTCAGAAAATCCTTCTATAACTAGCGATGAGGTCAGAAGGGCCGTGCAAGACATGAAATGAGGAAGAGCGGCAGGAGAAGATGGAATAACTCAAAAAGGGACACGTTAAAGAATTGAAAAATTATAGGCCCATTAGCTTACTCGCAGTATCATATAAAATATTCGCCAAGATAATTTCCAATAGAATAAGGGCAACACTTGACTTCAGTCAACCAAGAGAATAGGCTGGCTTCTGGAAGGGATACTCTACAATGGATCACATAGATGTGATTAATCAGGTAATCGAGAAATCCGCAGAATACACTACGCCTCTCTATATGGCTTTCATAAATTACGAAAAGGCATTTGATTCAGCAGAGATACCAGCAATCATAGAGGCATTAAGTAATCAAGGAATACAGACTACTTACGTAAATACCTTGGAAAATATCTACAGAGATTACACAACCACCTTAATTCTACACAAGAAAAGTAGGAAGATAACTATAAAGAAAGGGTTAAGACAGGGAGACACAATCTCTCCAATGCTGTTCACTGCGTGCTTGGCAGAAGTATTCAAGCTATTAAACTGGGAAGGCTTAGGAGTAAGGATCGACGGCGAATATCTCAGCAATCTTCGGTTTACCGATGACATTGTTCTATTCAGCAACACTGCAGACGAGTTACGACAAATGATTGATGACTTTAACAGAGAGAGTGTAAGAGTGGTGTTGAAGATTACTATGCGGAAAACAAAGATAATGATGAATAGATTGGCAAGGGAACAAGAGTTCAGGACCGCCAGTGAACCTCTAGATTCTGTGAAGAAGTATTTTTACCTAGGTCAACTAATCACAGGGAACTCTGATCAGGAGAAGAAAATTCATAGAAGAATAAAAATGAGTTGGGATCGCATACGTCAGGCATTGTCAACTCCTGACTGGAAGCTTACCATAATCATTGAAAAGGAAGGTGTACAATCAGTGCATTTTGCCGGTGCTGACATATGGGGCAGAGACTTGGAAATTGACAAAGAAGCTTGAGACCAAGTTAAGGGCTGCGCAAAGAGCGCTGGAACGAAGAAGGGTAGGCATAACTTTAAGAGACAGAAATATAGCGGTTTGGATCAGAAAGCAAACGGGTATAGCAGATATTCTAATTGACATTAAGAGAAAGAAAGGAGCTGGGCAGGTCATGTAATGCGCAGGTTAGATAACCGTTTAACTATTAGGGTTGCAGAAGGGGTTCCAAGAGAAGGGAAACGCAGTCGAGGACGGTAGAAGACTAGGTGGAGCGATGAAATTAGGAAATTCGCGGCCGCTAGTTGGAATTGGTTGGCGCAGGACAGGGGTAATAGGAGATCGTCCTGCAGTCGACATAAAATAGGCTGATTATTATTATTATTATTTGCTGGGATTAAATACGTTTTTAGAACATAGCACATGTATTACGGCAGGCCTTAAAATTGTAAATTCGCAGTTTACACCTATGCTAATTGCATCGCTTGGTTCTCTCAGCATCCTCCTTGAACTTTCCTCTAGCACAATGTGATTAGAATGCAGCGAACTAACCATACGTGTGACAAAAACCGCTAGCCTTGCCGAGCGATCCACTTGAACGGTGTTTCAAGCGGCGCGATAAAATGGACGCGAATGGGACAAATATTAATGAGACAAGAAAAGAGCAGCGTCATGATCAACTCTTGATGAACCACTTGATGCGATATCATTTATTATATGCCGCCACTCTTTCTTTTTGGCACGGATTTCTGCTAATGGTCATTTGCCTGCGTTTTTCTTTTGATGGTGTCATTACCCTCTCCTTCTGTTGACTCCCATCTAGAAGACTAGCCGACCATTTAGCTTCATGCGAATTCCCGATTCCGCAGACGCTGTTCTTTTTACGGTAAACGTTGTCAAGAACGGCATCTTCCCGTTGCTTCAGATATGATATCGGACACGACGATCTGTTTTATAGGAACACTTTCATCGGCACCGCTCCTCAGACGTCAACAGCAGTCGCTCACGTACCTTGCATGCCCAAATCTAGGATAACAGTCCGTTGAGTCCACACGCAAGAAACTAAAATGCTGCGGAGACAGGAAACTAGACTTGACTAACTTTCATAGTCCTGAAGACAATGGCGCATATCCACTGTGGGCGATTGGTTAAGGCTTTCGAGAACGTGCTCCCCACCTTCATCGTAAAGACCATTTCAGACCTGGGTCTTGGTTCCAGATTCCACAGCTACCTCTGCTCTTTTCTAACGGACAGGAAGGCCAAGCTGCGCATTGGGATCTTCCGCTCTGTCAGGGTTGGCGTCTGGCACCACGTGTTGAAAGGAATTTCAACCGACCATCTCACCCTGCCTCATCGAAATGAGGCGTGACTTCGCCTGATATTGTTGGCGTCCCGCTCCACGTGCAGAAATAACTTTCTCTCACCCGACCTTCTTCCACCAGGCCTCGTCGAAATGAAGCGTGGCTTTCTAATTCACCATGACCATTTCGAGTGTCTGCCTGTCTGCCGGAAGCCCCGCAGTGTACAGGCCTCTTGTATGTGAGTTTGCGAGTTTAGAGAGTCCCTTTTCTCGAATTGGACCTAGAGGAGAACTTCCACGAACCCGCAACGCGCAGAAGAGGCGGACAGGCGTCTACAATTCCAGGAGGCGGGACGACCTCTTCCTTTCAGGCTCGGTATAACCAGAGGAGGAGGGGCCCTCTTTCTGTGCCGTTCACGTGACGTCGACGGAAGCAAGATCCCGCCCACGATTGTAGAGAGCCTATTTAAGGGGCTCCGAAATGTACTTTTACTCACTTCATGCTCTTCTCATTTTCTTTCATCTACCTTTGAATAAACCGTGCAAGTTTCGCACTAGAAATCGTCTCGCCCTTGCTTGGTCGCCATGGTCTACCGGATGCCTGCAGCCCGCCGACAACGCCACGCTACCCACTAAGTAACGTCGATCGAGCTTCGACAGACAGGCGCTGCTACTACTCAGCAGCAGTACGATACGCTACCCTGGAGTACGCAACAAACTGGCTGGCAACGATTGGGATTCGGAGCCCAGGAGACCCCAACTTGGACGACAACTACGAGATCGTAGCCTCTTCGTCCTGGTGACAACGTTCGGAAGGAAGGTGTCTGGATTCATGACTGCATACGGTGAGTGCACGGCTTTTCTTCACTGAGATATCACTTCACTTTTACGTATTTTTTGGAAAGTACATTGCAGTGAATTTTCTTTAACCGTTGACGGAGGTTTGAGTACGTCAAGGTTGTTATAGAGTGAAGAGTTAGCAGCACTAAGGGCAGCCATGAACTTGAAGGCACTAAAGAAGCCGGGATTGTTGAGCTTAGCCAAAGAGTTGGGCCTCCAAATTGTGGAATCAAAGAGAAAGCCGGAGGTCATTGAGGCGATCGAAGCGATCGGGGCAGACGACGATGAACTGAAGGAATGCCTAGAGAGCATCGCAGAGAAAGATGAGAAGCGTAAGCGCCTAGATTAAGAGGAAAAAGAAGAACGTAAGCGCCTAGAGGAAAAAGCAGAGCGCGAGCGGGCAGCACGTGAGGCCAAAGAAGAGCGCGACCTCGAAATGAAGCGCCTAGAGATTGAGATCTTGAAAGCTCAAAATTCTGAAAGACCTAGCCCAGAGGCACGTGAAAGCGAGCGCAGAATGACAGACTTGATGGCACCCTACGCAGTAGGAGGGGACATAGGTCTTTTTCTGGTACAGTTTGAGCGCACGTGTGAAAAGGTAAAGTTCGCGAGAAACACGTGGCCGCAACGCTTCCTTACGTTACTGCCACGTGAGCTAGCTGATATTATCACCCTCATGGGGAAAGAAGAAGCAGAGGACTTCGATGAAGTCAAAGCAAATCTGCTGAAAAGGTACAGATTACCAGCGGAAGCATTCAGGCGGAAATTCAGGGAAGTTGAGAAAAACAAAAGTGAGTCATACTCAGATTTTGCATACACCTTGGAGGTAAACCTGAAGGAATGGCTCAGAGAAGCGGGTGCACTCGGCGACGCTGAAAAGACAATGCAGTGCGTTGCTTTAGAACAGTTCTACCGCCGGCTGCCAGTAAGCATCAAGCATTGGGTTCAGGATAGGCCAGGCGCAGACACTATCATGAGAGCGGCCAATCTCGCTTCGGAGTACGTAACCCGCCGTGCGTTCGAAAGCAACGAAGCTCCTAAGAAGGAGATGAATAAATACAGACTGGGCAAGCCAAAGCGATGGTCAAAGTCGAGTCGGTACAAAATAATGGACAGGTCAGATTCGGTGAAAACTAGTGACAAGGACAGCGAGGGAGCGAAGGAACCACCCGAACGGAGTGCAGAAAGGCAGAAGGAAAAGACTTTCGAGGAAAAAAAAAACAGTAGTTTGCTACTACTGCCAGCAAACGGGGCATATATATCCGTGGGGTGCAGAAATCCCAAACTAGTATTGATGTCACTAACTAGTAACGAGGAAAATCTGAAATTGCTAGAGCCATACATTCGAGACCTCGTGGTAAACGGCAAACCGTGTAGGGTACTTCGCGACTCGGCAGCCACAATGGACGTAGTGCATCCGTCGTTCGTAGATGAAGGCCAATTCACAGGGGAATGTGCTTCGATACGGCAAGCCGTAGAGGCCTCCAGTGTTTGTCTCCCTGTGGCCAAGATTCATATCGAAGGACCCTTTGGAGTACTGGACACTGAAGTTGCCGTCTCTGCACATCTCCCGCCGCAGTATCCGTATTTGTTTTCTAACAAATAAGAGGATTTGCTACGACGCAAGGCAATCGGGTTTAGTGAGGGAACAGTGCAAGCCCTAACTCGTTCCAAGGCAAGGGAGCTCGCGGCCAAGGCAGTGTACGAATGTCCAGTGGTGGAGGAAACCGGTTTGACAGAGTATTCGTCAACCAGCACCAAACAAGACAGTCCTATAGGGGATAATGTGGAAAGTACACCAGCTAATGAAGAGGTCAGGAAAGCAGCAGAGCCTGAAATGTCTCGCGAGGCAGAATGCAGAAAGTTATTGAACGTATGTCCTGCCACAATGATCGCCGAGCAGGAAATGCGTAAGGCACAAAGCAATGCTGAGCAATACTATGACAGGACGGCTCGCACGCGACGCTTTGAAGTTTGGGAAAAGGTTATGATCATCAAACCCTCGTTGATTAACCAACCTGAGGAAATGGCTGTCGACTGTTCAGAGTTAACAGCAGTGACGGAGGCAAAAGACATTCACGAGACCATTGACAAGTTAGTAGAACAGGCGGAGTTGGATCCCAATCAAAGGGCCGAACTGAGGGAACTCGTGTTTGAATTTAAAGACGTATTTTCAGACACACCGGGCAGGAACACTGTGATCGTTCACGATATCGAGTTAACCTCGAAGGACCCAGTTCGTTCGAAAACTCATCGCGTTTCGCCTCGTCAGCGTGAAGTCATGACTGCTGAAATAAACAAGATGTTAGAGCTAGGTGTAATCGAGCCAGGAGAGAGTCATTATACCTCGCCTCTTATCTTAATTGAAGTCCCAGGAAAGGAGCCGCGACCATGTATCGACTACCGCAGGCTCAATTTAATCACGAAGGACCAGACTTATCCAATACCGCATATCGAGGAAAGGCTTGAGAAAGTGAGCAGTGCTAATTTCATCTCTACGCTCGATTTAGTCAGAGGGTATTGGCAGGTTTCGTTGACCGAGAGGGCAAGTAGGGTTGCGGCGTTTATTTCCACGATGGGAACCTTACGTCCGAAAGTTCTGAGCTTTGGATTGAAGAATGCGCCGTATTGCTTCTCTAGCCTTATGGACCAGGTGCTACGATGAATGGAGGACTTTGCACTTCCGTATCTCGATGACATAGCAATCTTTTCTTCATCATGGGCCGACCATATGCAACACCTGCGAACCGTGCTGTGCCGTCTACAAGAGGCCAACTTAACTGTTAAGGCTCCCAAACGCAAATTAGGGCGCGCGGAATTAGCTTATCTAGGTCATGTAATAGGGCAAGGTCATCGTCGGCCTTGCGAGGTTAAACTGACCGCAATAGACAACTTCCCGCAACCACGCACCAAGCGGGACATCAGATCATTCCTTGGCTTGGCAGGTGATTACCAAAGATATATCCCGCGGTATTCCGAGATTGCGAGTCCTTTAACGGATGCTCTCAGAAAAACAGAACCACAAACGGTAAAGTGGGATGACGCAAAAGAAAAGGCTTTTAGTATGCTGAAGAACGCACTAACGAGTCAGCCAGTGTTGAACGCGCCCGACTACTCTAAGCCATTCATTCTTCAGTGTGATGCCAGCGACAGGGGTATGGGGGTGGTGCTCTGTCAAAAGAGAGATGACGAGAACGAACAACCTGTACTGTACGCCAGTAAAAAGCTTTCAGTTCGTGAGGAGGCATACAGTGCATCGGAAAAGGAATGCGCCTGCGTAGTGTGGGCGGCGCAGAAGCTAGCTTGCTATATCGCAGGTTCAAGGTTCACGATAGAGACTGACCACTGTCCCCTCACATGGCTGCAGTCCACGTCTACGAAAAACGGTCGTCTTTTGCGCTGGAGCTTGGCTCAACAGTACACCTTCGATATTCGCTACAAGAAGGGTAAGTTTAATGGCATTGCCGATGGTTTGAGTCGTTGCCCCTAGAGTAACGAAAGCCTCATGCTCATCCGTTTTTCCGTGGCATTTTTACGTTCGTTCATACGTTTTTCCGAAGTGTAGTCGATTGTTAGCTGATTTTAATAACCACGTCTTAACGCTTTCAAGAAATGGCTGTTTTAGTGTTCAGGGGGGGGGGGGGGAAGACGCGCGTAAGGAATGGGAAAGGTGTAGCAGGTTTTCTTCTTTTTTTTTAAAGCCGGGTGTGTCTTGGGGGAGGGTGGCCTTGTGCTCGCTGCTTTGTGGTTGTGGGTTCGGCACTGTACTGGGGTGATTGCTTACCCACGCAGGAGACGAAAAGTTGCGAGACCTGCTTGCAAGACCAATTTCACCGGACCGGACCAGGGAGAAAAGTCACAAGAGTGCCACGAGGACTGATGACCACTCCCAGAAATCTACCTGCTACGAACTAAGGGTTCGTCACCTCTAAGGGGAATTATGCTGCCGAAACGCCGATCCCTCGTACAGCGGCTGCTGGCCCCTAGCCATCGGGATCTTCTTCCCCCGCCGGAGATGCTGTTAGGGTTGGCGTCTGGCACCACGTGTTGAAAGGAATTTCAACCGACCATCTCACCCTGCCTCGTCGAAATGAGGCGTGACTTCGCCTGCTATTGTTGGCGTGCCGCTCCACGTGCAGAAAGAACTTTCTGTCACCCGACCTTCTTCCACCAAGCCTCGTCGAAATGAAGCGTGACTTTCTAATTCGCCATGACCGTTTCGAGTGTCTGCCTGTCTGCCGGAAGCCCCGCAGTGTACAGGCCTCTTTTGTGTGTGTATGTGTGTGTTGGGTGTGCGAGTTTAGAGAGACCCTTTTCTCGAATTGGGACCTACAGGAGGACTTCCACGAACCCTAAACGCGCAGAAGATGCGGACAGGCGTCTACAATTCCAGGAGGCGGGACGACCTCTTCCTTTCAGGCTCGGTATAACCTGAGGCGGAGGGGCCCTCTTCCTGTGCCGGTCACGTGACGTCGACGGAAGCAAGATCCCGCCCACGATTGTAGAGAGCCTATTTAAGGGGCTCCGAAATGGACATTTAATCACTTCATGCTCTTCTCATTTTCTTTCGTCTACCTTTGAATAAACCGTGCAAGTTTCGCACTAGAAATCGTCTCGCCCTTGCTTGGTCGCCATGGTCTACCGGATGCCTGCAGCCCGCCGACAACGCCACGCTACCCAATAAGTAACATCAGTCGAGCTTCAATAGGCAGGCGTCGCTACAGCTCGGGAGCAGTACGATACGCTACCCTGGAGTACGCAACAGCTCTGACGATGTGCCTCTCGGAGGGTGGGGCAATTCTCAGGGCGGCGTCATCTTCCCCACACTGTTTAACATCTGTATGATTAGTCTTTCCGAGAGGTTGGCACGCGTCGAGGACTTCAAGCACACCATCTACGCCGACGACATCACTTTATGGTGCTCCGGCGACTGCCAGGGCAGAGTCGAAGAAGCCATGCAGGAGATGATCGACGTGATCGAGGAGTATCTCCGCCCACCGGACTTCGATGCTCCCCCGCCAAGTCGGAACTTCTGCTTTACAGAAAATAGAGGGGAGGCAGACCCAAAGATTGGAAGCCAGTCTCCGAAAACAGCATCAGTCTTCGAACATGTGACGGGGGGGGGGGGGGGTAATACCCAGGGTCGACGTTATTCGGGTCCTGGACATGTTTGTCGAATTGAACGGCGGAAACGGAACGGTTCTCCGCAAGATCATCGCAAAGACGGACAACGCTTTCCGCCTCGTTCGCAGAATTGCAAACAGACACCGAGGCATCAAGGAAAACAATCTCCTGAAGCTGATCAATGCCTGCGTACTATGCCACTTCATATACATGATTTCTATGCACAACTGGCTCAGAGCGGAGCGAGACAAGCTCAACGCTCTCATCCGCAAATTAGTCAAGAGGGCTCTCGGGCTACCCATCAGGACCCATACCGAGGATCTCCTCAAGCTGGGGGTGCATAACACCGCCGAGAAGATTGCCGAAGCCCAAGAACACGCGCAACTCACTTGCCTGCTACCACCCTGCGGGATTCCCGATCGTCAGTACCCCGATCCCTAGGTGCATTCAAGACAAGTTCGAAGTGGCCCCAGTCCCCCGAAACGTTCATCCCGTTCGCAACGAGGGCAGACGCAAGGCCAGAGCAGCAGCAATCCTCAAACAGATCAAGCAACGAGACATTACAGGAAGCTTCGTCGACACCGCGGAGTACAGCGATGGGAAGACCTTTGCCATCGTTGAGGTCGACTCCAGCGGCAAGATTTCCAATAGCGCCTCCATTCGCACTTCAGACCCCGGAGTCGCCGAGCAAGCCGCGATAACCCTCGCCCTGCTAGACGGTCGTGGGTCCGAGATATATAGCGATTCGAAAACGGCAGTTAGGACTTTTCAAAAGTGTTGCATCGCCAAGCAAGCTGCTGGTCTTCTTAGCAGCTCGAGTCCCTATGTTCTCACGCATAATTCAATCCACTGGTTTCCCGCTCACGTATAGGGTCGGTCGAGGGTGCTCCCCCGAACCTCAATGAGTCTGCTCACGAGGTTGCGCATGACCTCACCGACCGCGCTTCCTTTGTAAGGAGCGCCGACTCCCTTCTTCCCAACGGCCACAGAGACGCTCCCGCTACTCACAACGAGGTTATCAAAATCTCCTACATTTCTAGAAGGGTCTTTCCACCCCCTCACCCCAAGTTGAATAGGGCGCAAGCCGTTTCGCTTAGACTTCTACAGACCAGCACATATCCGTGTCTGTCCGTCCTCCACGAGGCTTACCCCGACGTGTATAGCGACTCTAGACCTCCACTCTAGCGCACATGCTCTGGGAGTGCGGGTCGACCTACCCCAAGATTATCAAGGAGGAGTGGAACTCGCTTCTGCGTAGCCCCGCTCCAGAAAAGCAAATCCTGGCTGTCTGGCGTGCCCGCGACCGGGCTGGTGGGCTAGACCTGTCGGTCCCGACGTGGGACTAGCCGGGTGCGCGACGAGTTCGCGTCCTCGCCGGACCTTCAATAAAGTTTCTTCGCTCACTCACTCACTCACTCACTCACTCACTCACTCACTCACTCACTCACTCACTCACTCACTCACTCACTCACTCACTCACTCACTCACTCACTCACTCACTCACTCACTCACTCACTCACTCACTCACTCACTCACTCACTCACTCACTCACTCACTCACTCACTCACTCACTCACTCACTCACTCACTCACTCACTCACTCACTCACTTACTCAGAATTCAGGAGGCATTAAAAAGTTACATTAAGAGTAGCATACTTTTAAAAGCAAAGAAAGAAGTGTAGGCCACGACGTAAAATGAAAAAAAAATTAAATAAAATTTGCGGACTTCAGTGATTGCTGCAGAGGAATGCACGGACCGTATTTTTCTTCAACCCAGTCCGAGGTCGAGTCCCCGCCTGCATGACCAGGTCCGGCCCCGGTCTGCGGGAGCAACTGTGGTCATGCGTTAAAATTTTCATTTCTTAGGTGGTGTCTCCAAGGACATTACAATAAAACTGCAGTAACAATAAAACGTTTAAAAAAAATCGGGTATAGTTGTATCAGGGACGCAGCCGCGGCGCTGTACGTCAAACGTCTTTTGCCTACTGCATACGGTGTACGGCCACTAGGGTATGCAGAAATAACGTAACAAACTGCACAAGTTAAATTTGTTCACGCAGTAGAAAGGTAACATGCCCACCTGATGTTAGAGCTCGTAGGCGTCTTACGGTCTAATTTTGCAATCGTGCTCGCTCCCTATTCGCAATTGGCCCTTTTATTTTGTAGGGAGTGCTTGGGCAGTAGGGCAAAAAAATACCCCCCCCCCCCCCCCCCCCCCCCTCTTGGCACTACTGGTGGCGCACGAGACTGCCCTGTACCGCTCGAGCCCGCTTGTACTGATGGTTTGGGTTCCAGCGCCATGCCTCAATTTTCTGCGCTTGCGCTCCCTATGGAGACGGACACGTTTCACGGCGGTCAAAGAGGTTGCATATCCCTGTTTCTTGCAGCCCGAGTTTTCACCTCATATCTGGATCGTACATGTCGAACAGAGGGGGGGGGGGCACAGCCGAGCAAGCGTGAAATTTCGGCAACAAATTGCACACTTGTAGGCTTTATACTACTGGTGGGCACCAGCTTGAGTTTGATCATTTATGCCTCGTATAGCATACAGGGACCTTTGAAACTCGTGCTCGGACGGACAAACGTAAATACTGCCAAGGTGTGCCTCTCTGAACGCCGCACGCTAGGCTAAATTTAATTCCGATTGCGTCGTGCCAAGCGCAACATCGTCACTATATTAAAATTAAATTATGGGGTTTTACGTGCCAAAACCACTTACTGATTATGAGGCACGCCGTAGTGGAGGGCTCCGGAAAATTCGACCACGTGGGGTTCTTTAACATGCACCTTAATCTAAGTACACGGGTGTTTTCGCATTTCGAGCCCATCTAAATGCGGCCGCCGTGGCCGGGATTCGATCCCGCGACCTCGTGCTCAGCAGCCTAACACCATAGACACTGAACAACTACGGCGGGTAACGGCGCCATCTGTACACGCGACACCTGCACGATCGGGTACTGGTTTCTTTCCTCTACACAACGACGCCAGAGTAAGGTACGTGGGTATGCACAGTTGCAAAGACACACGCGATAATGCTGTGACATAGTTTCGACGTTGCGTGCGGTTTAAGCAAGCGACCCCCTCTCGCGAACTCTGAAGACGTTTCACACACACACACACACACACGCACACGCACGCACACACACACACACACACACACACACACACACACACACACACACACACACACACAAAAGTTTTCCGGCAGAGTAAGTGGTACAGATAACGTTAAAAGGCTGGCAGAAGCAAAGGTTAAGCGTTTGGGGCAAGAGATTAGGTAAAGGTCTTGCGTATACTTCATGTTGTAAACACCTTGAATTATACACACTTGTTAAAAAGAAAGTGGCAATTTCGCAAAGGCAATAACAAGGTTATAGCGTTGCGCTCGAGCTCCTCGCTCGGTGTTCTAACAATACGCGGAGGCGACATGCAGTGCACGAGACAAGTGTTGCACGTGCAGCTGAAACAGCGCGCTGGAACATGCAAAGCGAGTCGCAACGCTGGAACCACGAGGAGCGCCGGCAGCGCAGCGTTATACCGGCATCGCGAACCTCGATGCTGCACGAGGTGAGACCGACGGAAAACTGAGAAAACTGTCGGAGTTTGTCAGCGCTAGATTGAGCTTGGTCGAGCTTTTCCGCGTTCGTTTTATATCGCCCTTTGACTTTAACGCAGATGCCGGGAGCCTGGCCTCATACCGATCAAAACAGCGCATGCAAAGCCACGAAAATTTTGTTTTCATACATTGAATCAACAGGTTTGCCCTCATAAACTATGATCCACCCGCGTCATCTCATCAAGAAGGGGTGTTTTCTTTCTTTCTTTTCTCTTTCTTTTCTTTTTGCCTAACCGTCAAGTTCGATTATCTACCTCACTCTTCTGCCGATAAAACCACAAGACTTGCATCCATTTTATTTTTCTCTTTCCTTCTGCCCACATTCTTCCAGGGCATCTCTTCCACTTCGTCTCATACCCTGCACAGTAGCATTAAGGTGAATATACGCTGGCTAATCACTCTGCTTTTCAATAAATAGCTTTCTCTCTCCCTAGATTGAGCTTGACGTTTAATGTCCCTTCCACTTAGTACGCTCTCTGCGACAAGCTGAGGTTATTTAACGTGCACCTATATGTAAGTGGACGGGTGTTTCCGCATTTCGCCCCCATCGAAATGCGGCCGCCGTTACAGCAAGGAAAATTCCGAAATTGTAGTAGGTGCAAAAGCAGGTAAATGTTCAAACGCGCATGTACTAATTTGGTCATGAAAATAATGAAGGTGGAAAATGCTCTGCCACACCGACCCGGCCCACCGAGCACACGACATTGTGCACGCGGTTAAGGTACAAGCCATCTACGTTACACTGCAGCAACCATAAAGCAAGCTTCAAAGTGGTGCAATAGATGAAAAACGATAAAATGACGCACTTGCAATAAAGTAATCATATCGAGAGTGATAAAATGGCGCAACAGTAAAAGCGGTAACAGTCAGACCCTATCAACAGCTGTTTTAGAATAACTTCTTGTTTGATTGTAAGTACAAAGTTTCTTTAGTAGAAACAAAAAAGTATTAGAATTATTTTAACTAAAGAAACTATAAAAAAAGAAAAGAAAAAGAATGAGAAATGTTTTTATTTTGTTTGTTAAGGAAATTAAGCGCCAGTTTTTCGAACCTGTCAGTTGAGCTTCCCATAAAATGCCTTGGATCTATGCAGAGCGCCCGCGTGAGCTCGAAGGTCCGAACTAATACCCCTGTCAAGCGGTCAAGTTAAGTGCAATTGCGGAGAGTGCACTCGGTTTTAAGTGCACTTCCCCAAATCTAAACGTCTCAAGCGGAATGTACTCGCAGAAGAGCGCACTTTGCTGGTCGAGTGCGTAGCCTCGCCGCCAGCGGTTTCAACGATACAAAATGTAATGTATAGAAAAAGGACACAGAAGTTCATTCTAGCTGTTGAACAGCTTTCAACGAAATAATCAGAACAGAACTCGCTTATATTTTGTTTTAGCAGGATGAAATGCCGCCTCGTCGCACGCCACCATATTTTTCTAGATTGGCTAGGCATTCGTCTTGGCCGGCCTTGACTCGCAACACACCTATGATAAAAATATTTTCGTTTTTATTGAGTAAATATAGATTGCGATTGTTTTTTATTTATAATACAACTAAAGCAATCGCTTTCTGGAAGGGTTTCAAAACTTTAGTCTACTTCTTCAAAAAACATCGTTTTAGTCTGTCGCCATTTTTTTAGTGCGAGTGCGCTCTGTGTTCCCCGTTTAGCACTGCGTAGGCTAAAGTGTCACTCAAGGTCCCGAAGTGCACTCCCCGTAAGTGCACTTAACTTGCCCGCTTGACAGGGGTATAAGTAAACAGGCCCGTTCCCCGCCCGAGCCCGCAGTTTCTAGCTTGAACCGGGCCCAAGCCCAAGGGTATCAGGCTTATAGGGCCCGGCCGGGGCCCTCCCAGAAATTGCTGTAATTGCGCCGGCCTTTTGGGTAGGCCCGGACCCAAGCAGTGCTCTCTCTGCGAACAAATTTATTCAGACAGCAGTTCTTCCACGACACCCCAACGATTCCAGCTTTTTACGAAACTCCCGCAATCGTCAGGAAACTCCCATTAAATGTCTGTGGAACGACGACAAAGACGACAGCAACGCAATGTTCACGACAGCAATAGGATTACAACGACGATGATGACAGCGCGATGACTATAACACGAGAACGTACGAAGAATATGCCTTAGAGTAAAAGGACGGATGGTAGGATGGAGCAAACAATAAAAAGTAGCATATGGAATCCGTACTCTATGCTGAACTATGCGTGGCTCACGACACGACAACTCACGCCGCAGCGCAACGGAACAGACGGACGAAAGAAAACTTGCTTCGCGCTTTTAACTGATGTCGCCGTAATAACTATACATAGACTTTATCAAGGGAACCGTCTTTAAACATTCAGAAACTTGTCATCTTGTCAGGTTCATGTCTATAGACCGTTTTATTGAGGGCGTCGTTGTGATCGCCGATAGACGGCGATCACAACGGCGTCTATCGTCCGGCGCCATGCTGGTATGTGGGATCGCGCTGGAGAGTGCACGGCGAACGTGCTGTTGACGACGAGTGGCAAGTTTTCGTGCTTTCCCGAGAAGTGTCAAGAAGTTTTTTGGATGGCAAAACTTCTTAGCGTGCCGTCACTAAGCTTTTAGCTTCGATATTGCCGCAATATCGAAAGGTGACGGGCCTAGAGGCGCTCCTGCCGCTCTGTCCATGCACGATCGAAATAGGATAGTCAAGTATGAACAGTGTCGATACGTAACGTGTACATGTAGCGTGTTATTATTGTATATCTAGCCTTGGACTCTATCAACGTATCACTCAAGCGAAAACAATCAGAGGTGTCTTCTGGTGTCATGCGGTGTTCCGCACCAGCGTACATCCTAATCCATGTAACTGCGAAGCTCCGAGGAAACACCTCTTGCTCGCTTTCGTGCTCCTAAAATTTTCGCGGTACGATTTTATAATCATAGTTTATCTCGCATAGTTAATAAAGAACTGTAAAGTAACTAGATAGAAAGGGCTGTTAACATGAATAAAATGAGGTGATGATAGTGGCCGGGAATATGCCTTGATCAACCAGACGCACGCGACGCGTTGAAAGATTGTGCGCACTCCTAGTTCTCAAATGGTGCTCGTGCGTGCAAGGGCACCTCGCCTACTCGAGAGAGCCGAAAAACGAACAACTCTATGCAACAGCAACTTTATTTTCTGCCGTAATACAGCACTCGATGAGCGGCGTCGACAGCTTGCCGGCGAGATTCGGAAGCACGGGAGAGCCCATGTGAACTAGGGACGGCCGGCACACGGTCGGCACGGCTTTGGTTACAGAACGGAAAAGAACACACCTTCATTTCTTTTAGTCGGCACGTACGATATTTATAATATGTCCTCGGTCAACTTCCGCCAGAACATTGTTTGCCAAACATCGTAATCGTAGAACACCTTATAACAGAATAAGTTTAATAAGCACGGAGAAACAGTTAACTTCATTCATTCGCAATAGTCGACAGACTCGAATACGCACCTTTCTTTCATATACCAGTTTGATCATGGGTGCCGCGTTCCGAGTTCGTCGCCGAGCACTCACTGGGAACAAAACTTTCTGAACATGCACGAGATGTCATCAAGTCCTTTCTGTTCATGCTGAGAATACAAAGCAGACGCTTGTCTGCTATCGCGGCGACGGTGTCCCCGAAGTCGCCGCGGCTGAAGATGCACTTCACGCTTGCTTCCGAAAGTCATTTTAGCAACCGAATACAGCAGAGTGGTAGCCCGTCGATCTTGAGTCACCTGACATCGCAGAAGTTCCAGACAGAACACGTTAGAATAGCACTAATTCGCAATTAAACTGTTACCTTTCGAAGCTGCCGCTGGGAGAAAACGGAATCCGCACATACCAGTGCGAGGAGGAGAGCGGCGCGGCGCGCTTGTTCGAGTCCACTTTCCTCCTCGCCGATAAAACGGTCTATACACAAACTTGGAGTTTCTTTTTTCTGCTGCTAATAGAGGTGTATGGTAGCGGGTAGACAATAGTTAACATTAGGCATTGTAGGTACGATATCTTCCCGGGTCTACAGAAAAAAAAAATGAAAAGAAAAGAAAACGCAGGAATGGACAGGGAGGCGCTCGTCTTGTTTCCTTTCTGTCGCTACCAGCGCGTATTTTTCTGTAGAGACACGCAGGTTCTATTCGCTGAACTACTGCGACGTCAACGTTGCTGTCCACTCAAGTTGCCCATGCCCTTTAGGCGCGTGCGCGACTTCAATCGGCAGCAACGTCTCATAGTTGAAAGCCAAAGGCAAATGTTGCCTGGGCATGCATGTAGAAAGCTGCACAGCGTGAGGTAAAGACGCAACAAGCGGGATGAGGGCGAGGTTGTATAATGTGGGGTTCAATGCAGCACCCTGTCTGATGCCACGATAGGAGTAAACGTGTAGTAATGACCAAGCCAACTCCATGCTTCAGTACTTCAGAGCGCTTTTCTTATTATCTAGGTACAATGTGCCGGCGTTGCCAAACACCTGCAAGTACAATCTTCGTGTTTTCGTGAGTGTACAAGTCGAAGCCTATCAAACGGGTTTAGGCCTTCCTTGCTGCGCATCAACAGTTGCGGCGACAATCTTCATGGCCAGAGGCCATCTGATTCAATTTCACTTCAATTCCTTTATTTCACATAATTCACATGCACGCCGTTAAAAGATTGCCGGCCGTCACACCGGAAGTGCCACGGCCGGCAATCTTTGATGCAACGTGGAAGCCAGGACAAAAAATAAGGAAAGAAAGCTGAAGTGAAAGCATGGCATGCCTAATTTGGTGAGACTGTCAGGAGTCTTAGTGACAATTGTGCGGTTACACTCAGCTTTGCTCACGAGTACCGGACCATTTGCATGCCACGAGAAACGACACCCATTTCAGCTGCTCATTCTCTGGTACGGCAAAGAAGCTCCCAGTTCTGTTTCATAAGTTCTCCGTGATAGAGACCGAAGATTTTGCCAATCTAAGAACCCTTCGTTTTTCGAGTCACATGGCGCGAAGTGAATGTCCTGAGCAATGATTCCAGGTTCCCTTCCGTACTTAGAAGGTAACTGATGCACGACAACATTGTTCGCTTGCAGCTCTGGCAAGTCGACAAACTTCGCGACATCGTTTAGTATTAATGCTACGGAGTTAGTTTTAGTATTGCTATCATTTAATTACTATTGCAGCATTGTTGGTAGCGACCTTGCTGAAGTTGTCGTCCGGTAAGACATGAGAGTACTCATACCGATACTTCTGCGCTGAACAGAGACAAAAACCGATAGTTTAATGGCTCGAGACCTCACGCTAAAGCTGACTGGCAGTACCCGCGTCTCCCGAACTGCTGCCTATGCATTCTTAATCCTTTCCTGAAGCTGCAGCTGCTACAAAGACTCTCCTTCATACTCCTGCATGCTATATATCTTTATGCATTCTTATCTCGTATATTTATTTCGTTTTTATTTCGCGCATTTTTATCTCGTAACATTTTAAGCTGTGTTTCTTAGCGGCAACAGTTTAGCCTCGGAGGACTTCTCGGAACCTAATTTTATAACGTGTTTCTTTTTTCTTTGTGATGCGCTGTGCACTGGCAAACATTGCCATGTTTCTAATCTGAAAGGGGATAGCGAGTACCATCTGTTGGTGCCCACAGTTTATTTACTCATGTAAAAACATTTACTTTGTTTCTCTTTTGCTCTCTTCGTCTTCATCTTTGCTTGTTAAAAATAGCTATGGCCATCCTAAAATTAAGCATCATAGCACTTGCTAAGAAAAAAAATGAGGTATTTGCCGAGGTTATCTGAAGTTTTCCGGAGACAAAAACTTTTTCTGTGCTCAAACAAGGTGGACTAAAAAAGAAAAAGAAGGAGAGATATGGTGGGGGGGGGGGGGCGACCGATTTCCTTTCCGCCCTTCATACGTTGACGTACCAGACTCTTTGTCTGCAATAAAATAAAATAAAATAAAATAAATAAAGAAAGAAAATCACACAAACAGCCCACATTACAGTACCCTTGACGGTGTATCGATTATGTGTTCTTGATTCAACCCTAAACTATGTGGGTATGGGGCCTTCCTAATCTTACTCTTGCATCTAGAGACGTATGTTCTTTTTTGACTTTGCAAAAGAAAAAAAACCCATATCTATCGATTCCGCAGTGCGAGTTTTCAACCTCCTTTGGATGGGAGCTACTGTGAGGAATAAAAGAAAAATAAAGCCTACTTGTACCAGTCTGGTTCTGTCCAGCAATGAGGAAACATCGATCCCTGTCGTTTGCGTAAGCATGACGAATAAGTGAAGATCCTTCTTTCAATTCTAGCGACCACGACCGCGAAGACAAATGAAGCGACATGTCTTCCAGCGGTAACCGACTTGCGCATCAATCGCAAAGTTGTCGTAGGCGAAAGGGTCACGTGATGCGAGTCAGCCAATCGGTGACACGGGTCACCCGCCTAATGGGTTGGCGGTGGGCGGAGAAAAGCAAATTCGCGCACTGAAAATATTCCCAATGATTCGATCTCTCCCAGACAAGAAATTTCAGATTTCAGATGCGTATTGTAACGGTTGCCTTAACTGCATATGTCAATGCTCAGAAAAATTTTAAAGAGTAACGAGGAGCTTGACGGGGATGGAACCGATTGCATGCGGCTGGCTCTCACCTTCATAGTAGAAAAAAAAAACAGCATATTTTGTTTTGTCTAGGCTGAGCTGAACACCATACGACCACTCTTATACCCGAATATTTAACTGCGAGAATCGAGAAGACACGTTGGACACATTGCAGCCTTTGTACTTTAACGAGTGTGGACGGGTAAACTTGCGACATTTATTCCTTCATTTCTCTGCTTTTCTTGGTAGGTCAAGGCAAGAGAAAGAAGTATCATGAGATTATGTTTAGAAAATGACATCTATTTCGTCGGAATACTAAAGACTGCGCGTTGCTTCTCAGCTTATATTGATGCAAATACGCAAGTAAATAGAGTTTCCGAATTCGATAAAATATTGGCAAAGTACCCTCTTTCTGCACACAATACACACTCGTACACTAGACCACTGGTTGCCGCGCCGAGTACTGCTGTGAAAATACCTCTAGGATCACCACTCCTACGTGATTTTTTGAGGAATGGTTATCATGCTGTATTGTTTGGCATGTAGATACAAAAGCCCAGGCAGACGCCAAATGTGCCCCTGCGCTGTTAAAACGAAACTTCGCCACTAAATATGGCAACTAGGACTCGAGCTCATGTCACGCAACATTGACACATGGAGAAAGATGGAGATGGAAAGAGAGGAATGGCAGGGAGGTTAACCAGATGAGAGTTTCTGTTTTGCGACCCTGCACTGAAAGGGTAGGGGTTGGAAAAATGATACACATATGTGTGTGTATATATATATATATATATATATATATATATATATATATATATATATATATATATATATATTATGGATCGCAAGAATCGAAGTAACGCTTGCATGGCCTTATAATAGGATGATGGGAATTCCCGTCGATGCTGTAAAATTTTCTCCTCCGAAAGACGCCGGTCGTGCAACTGGTTGAGCACCACAGAGAGTGATCATCTCTGCACACTGGACATCTCTGCACTGGGCATCTCTGCAGTAGACACAGGTTACGGTGTCGGTCATCCCTATGCAAAACCTGCAGGCATTGGTATACGCCACGCCTAGCCATAGCCTACACAAAACGGTCCCGTCTATTCGGGGAAGTCTAGATGGAAACAGAAGCACTGAGGTAGGATACAAGAAATATAGTCTGGCATGCGCGACGTGTGGTCCATTTCATTCAGATATGGTGCATTGGTGCGCAAATAGGGGGAGCTTTCTTGCAGCGTCTGCCCTAGAAAGTGGCAGATGCGTTTCCTAGATAGGTGGTGGCAAGACCACCTCCGCGTCAATATTGTCCCTTGGAAATCAATTCCAAGGGACAATAAATGGAAACAATAAATTCGAAAGAAGAAAGGTTGGTGGTAGTGAGTTCCGAGCCTGCAGATCCATGCTCAGAAGCTGAGTGTCTTACCCACTGGGCTAAACCAGCGCCTCCTATATATCAGGCTTGTGCACTCTGTTTTACGGTGTCATGCTACTTGCACCGAAATTTCCATTGCCAAGCCCGGCGTGCCGGAAACGGTGACGTCAAAATCACAGCGGCTTACTCGGGAGCGTCCCCATTAGATTCTACGGCCGTCGGGCAAGGCAGCATGACGACACGGATCAAAGTGCACCACTGTACCTGTACTAGCTAGGAGGTGTTGGCCGAGCGTCTCGACGTGCTTGCTTGCACAAAAGGAGTTCATAACTCGAAGGACCGCTCAGCGGCGTTCAAGTGGGCAATAATACTTTTGCACTCACAACTCTTTAGACGTGCTTGGGTGTACCAGGATTTTTGTATCTTGCTTCTCAATATTCTCTAGATATTATTATTTTACAGGAAACTTGGCCTTGCTGCTGGTCAGACTTTTCGTCCAAAGAATTTCCGATGTTATCAATTGGACTGCCTTTCCCGAGGCGGTGGTTTAGCTTTCTCTCTATCAGGAAAGATCTGCCATAAAGCTATGATAGCAGATCAGATAATGTCACCAGAATGCGAAATCTCAGTATTGGATATAACACTTCCTGGTTGCACACCATTTTCTATAATTAACACGTACTTTCCCGCTGGAGTGCAAATACCCGTTATCTCGACACCGCTATTTCTTGCAGTCATAGGAATGCCATACTTGTAGGCGATTGTAGGTGGCAAACGCTTGTGGGATGGGGTTTTATCAAATCATTTTTCCTTTTAAATTCGAGACTACATACTTCTATTCCGGGTCAGTCGCGCTCTGCTCTAGATCTTACATTTGCTGGCTCGATCATTTCTGTCCCCTCCTGGAACACTGTTGACTCCGGTACAAACAGTGATCATATCCCTATATTTTTTCAACTGGTTACCCCGTTAACTTGTCTTTTAGTATTAAACATTAAAAATGCGTTAAAATTGGCTTTGAACACCCAGGAAAGCGTGGAGAGGGATATTATGGCAATGAGCCTTTGTTCAATTCTAAAAAAAAAATAAAAAAAGTCTCAATTTGTCGTAGCATCCACTAAGGGTGGACCATACTGTTCCTGGTGGAATTCTGACTGCGAGCGAGACTTTAGACGTCGAGAAGCTACATCGAAAAAAAAAAACGTTTATATAACCAATGCCCTGTTAATTGGGCTGATTTTTAAATGTAGATGCTGCTTTTCAGTGAACAGTCTCAAAAACTAAGGACGATTATGATTCAAAGCACTGGACATATCTTTCGAAGTCTAGTAATAAAAGAACACTATTATATTTTTTTTCGATACTGCAAAGTTATACCAGCGCCAGTGAATATCGACTCTGTCGTTCTATCAGCAAAATAATTATCAGAGTCACTTGAGAAAAGTGCTCAAGGTCTAGCCTTACGTTTCCCGCATGAATTGCCTACAGGTCTATCGAAACCCCCATCGGGAGACGACTTTGTAGAAGTAACATCGACAGAGCTTGCGGACATTACCAGGTTATTACCGGCGTCAGCCCCAGGTACAGATGGAATTACGACAGGAATGCTAAAATTGTTGTTTATTTATGAGCCTCTGGACCTACTACATATACTAAATTTTTGTCTAAAGAATCCTTGGGTTCCAAAAGAGTGGAGGGTAGCCAAAGTTATTTCACTGTTGAAGAAAGAAGCAGCTGGTCTTGACCTAATCAACATTTCTCTTACCAATTTCTCTTACTTTCAATGAAGTGGCGAAGTTGAATGAAATGGCTAATTCACCCACACGCGCATCCCTCAATGGCCCTATTGTACCTGTTTCACCGAGATCAGCCTATGTAAGCGCGGCTAGGTACAGAAATGTCGCTATATCGCAAAATTCCGCAAAATCCATCCTAATATCGTCTTCTGAATTCCACCATCCTTGTTTCCCGTGGAATAATAATTGGCATCCCTCAAGGCAATTAGAAGTTTCCTTTACAAAATTGAGGTGCCGTATACCACCTCCAAATTTTTGCTTACACAGGTGTAGTCTCGCTGTGTTCCCTTCTATGTTCGCAATGCACCCGATTCTACTGAGCATTCTTATGCCGCCGATCTTTAAGATAAAGAAAGCTTTTAGAAATTTCATTTCGACAACTTGGGCTTCGCTAACCTCGCCAACCATTCTTTCTTTTGGGGCAACTTCACTGGGACCCAGCCACAGGGAAACTTTTCTCGCAGTTTAAAATCTTATTACAGACACAAAAAGAGCACATTGCTGAATTTCTAAAATTATCAATTATTCCTGTTATTTCACCTCTTTATGTGAAATTATTTTCTCAGAATTTGTAACAGTATTTATTTTTACAATTTCTAAATTATATTTATTTAACCCACGCTCTGCTATACAAATTTAGTGTGTGTTTTAATTCTAATAAAGACACTTGAAAACGCCTTCTTCTTGGCCAATCTCCCGTAGTGGGTATGAGCCAGTATGTACAGAGAAGACAAGAAAAGACATTCGGTTTAAAACGTCATTCCTATGCCTAATGATGGAGCACTCCGTAAAGTACGCCTTTTAGGTGAATTTCAATATGGTCCTTCAAAAGAGGAATTCTGCAATCGTACATTAAGCAGGATGCTAGAATTTCGGGTAGTCATAACCGCGGAATATTAGCAGAGGTAGACGAAGTAAATGAAGTGAACGGATATTTTAGTGCTTTGTAAAACGATAATTTTGTGTTAATGAATCGTGTTGCGTTTCGCCTGCGACACGCGGTTTTGCCGGCGCGACTGCGGCGGGGCGGCAGACATTTTGGCCCGTTCGTCGTCGCCGCAACGCTCCCCGCCAGGTGTTTCCAGGCGTTTCCAGGCATGTTCCGATGCCACGTGTCTTCATGTGCGTGTGTGAGTGTATGTGCCATTGTGCCCGAACCAGGCGATGCGAAAGCAGGGATCACCCTCTCATTCCAGTCATTGTGCCCGACCGGCAGCGCTACGACAGTGTGCGTCATCATTAGCCCATTGTACATTCACGTGCTCGTCTATTGAGGGGTTCCTTCTTGCCCTCAACTGCGAGAGTATAAAAACAGCTGCCCCCGGACGCCAAAAGGAGGGCTCCGATTTCTTCTGTTGAGTAAAGTGCTCTCCCGTCTCTCTACTTCGGTCAACCTGACCGCCAACTCTTTGCGATGTTAAAATAAACAAGTTGTTTTGTTGTTACCAGTCGACTCATGCTTTGCCGGGACCTTCGGATGCTTCCAGTTGTACCCCAGGCCGCCAGGCCAACGCTACCCTTGGGGCTTGCGACCCAGGTACAACCACGGGCGTCAGCGCCGAGTTCCCAACAGATCGTACCAGCGGTGCGATCCAAGCATCTGGTTGGCAGCGGTGAGATCGCCTCCGACTTCAAACAACTGTCTGCCAGCGGTGAGATCGCGACAACGGAGGCCAGCAGCGAAGAGATGCAGTTGACTGTATGCTGAGCAGCTCAACGACGATCCGGGAGCAGTGCAACGAGCCCTGTGTGATGACTGGTTGCCTGCAGCGGAACGACTGCGCTGGACTCTTGGCTGCGAGGTTTGGTGAGTGCGGGACATTCTTCTTCTGAGCTTTGCCAGGCTTTTGTTAGTGTCAGAAACAGAGCTGGTAATTGTGGTTGTCGTTGCTGCCGGGTTAGTTTGCGGCAAGACAATAGTAAGCAGTAGAGAAAGCAGCATTCAGAGCAGCCATGGATTTGAAGTCGTTGCGCAAACCGAAATTGTTGGAGCTTGCAAGAGAGTTGGGTCTGGATGTCTCAGACAAACTAAGAAAACCTGAACTGCTAAAGGCTATTCTTGAGTTAGAGGCTGAGGATGACGAGCTGTCGGAATGCCTTGAGACCATTGAGGAGAGGGAGACTGCAAAAAGACAGGAGCGCGAACTTAAAGAGCAAAAAGAAAAAGAAGAGCGTGAACGTAAAGAACAGAAAGAAAAAGAAGAGCGTGAACGTAAAGAACAGAAAGAGCGAGAGCAACAAGAGCGTGACCGTCAACACGCTTTGGAAATGAAGCGTCTTGAGGTAGAGATGGAACGCGCTCGTAATGGAAGTCAGGCACACGGTGCAGGAGAACGCGTATTGTTCAAAATGACTGACCTGATGCGGCCGTTTAAGCTTGGAGAGGACATTGGTTTGTTCCTGGTTAACTTTGAGCGAACGTGCGAGAAGCAGGGGTTCTCTCGGGAAACGTGGCCACAGCGCTTGCTCACTTTGTTACCCGGCGAGGCGGCCGACGTAGTCGCTCGCTTGGATAGAGAGGAGGCAGAGGATTTCGACACAGTGAAATCGAGTCTTCTAAAAAAGTACCGGCTGTCTGCGGAGGCGTTCCGTCGGAAGTTTCGGGAAAATGAGAAAGGCAAAAGTGAGTCATATACAGAGTTTGCGTATAGGCTTATGTCGAACATGCAGGAGTGGCTCAAAGAAGAGAAAGCGTTTGGTGACCACGATAAAGTTCTGCAGTGCTTCGGGCTAGAACAGTTTTATAGTCGGTTACCGGAGAACGTGCGATACTGGGTCTTGGATAGGCCAGACGTTTGTACGGTGGCTAAAGCCGCTGAGCTAGCCGAGGAGTTTGTGACGCGTCGGGCTCGCGGAGCTAAGGACGGTCAAAAGGGTGAATTTGGCTTGAAGTTTGAGAGGCCGAAGTTCACACCCATGAGAGCAAAGGGGAACACGCGTAGTGCGGATGCGAGTGGAAGCAGTGCGACCGAACCTAAGGAGACGGCGGCAGCCGAAGCCGAACGCAGAAAGCGGTTCGAGATGAGGCGAGCGGGCGTTTGTTATACGTGCCAGAAGCCGGGTCACTTTTCGGCGCAGTGTCCGGAAACAACACCAAAAGTTGTGTTTTTTTCAATAGGCAGCACTGACGAGAACATGAAGCTTCTCGAGCCTTACATGCGAGACCTCCTCGTGAACGGGAAAGAGTGCCGAGTGCTTCGCGATTCCGCAGCTACGATGGATGTAGTTCACCCGTCTTACGTAGAACCCCATATGTTCACGGGCGAGTGCGCGTGGATCAAGCAAGCCGTGGAAGCTCATAGCGTGTGTCTGCCAGTAGCAAAGGTGCTTATTGAAGGACCTTTCGGAGCGCTTGAGACGGAGGCGGCAGTGTCATCTATGCTGCCACCCCAGTACCCGTACCTATTTTCAAACAGGTCCGATCACCTCCTGCGCGAGAAGGGGCTTTTGTTTGGTGAAGCTAGTGTTCAGGCCTTAACCAGATCGAAGGTTCGGGAGCTCGCTGCAAAGGCGGTAGTTGCGGGGCCGACGTTATCAAACAACGAAAAAGGGTCAGAGGCGCAGCAAGCTGATATTCAGAGCACGCCCGAACTGAATAAACTTGAGTCTGTAACGTTAAAGGCACCAGATACCGGAGAGGAAAATCCCGATGCGGGAAAGTTAGAAGAGCTATCTACTGATTTGCTCATCGCGCCTACGTCAGACGGACTTGATAGGTTGCTAAAAGTCAGCCGGTCGGCTTTGATAGCCGAGCAAAAGAAGGATGGTAGCCTAGAAAACATACGCTGCAATGTCAAAGAAGGTATCGCCAGGAAAAATGCGCGTTTTGTGGAAAGAGGTGGAGTCCTGTACCGGAAGTATCTAGACCGCAGAGGAGTGGAGTTCGATCAGCTGATCGTGCCTCAATGCTATCGTCAGGATCTGTTGCGCTTGTCACACGGGGGTTCGTGGTCCGGACACCTAGGAGTTAAGAAAACTAAGGACCGTCTCTTGCAAGAGTACTATTGGCCAGGGTGTTTTCGGGACGCAGACCACTTCGTGAGGTCATGTGACACCTGTCAGCGGGTGGGCAAACCAGGGGACAAATCGAGGGCGCCGTTGAAATTGGTACCTATCATTACGGAGCCTTTTAGACGGCTCGTTATTGATACAGTGGGACCTCTGCCGGTAACAGCCACGGGGTACAGACACATTTTGACTGTGATCTGCCCAGCGACAAAGTTCCCTGAAGCAGTGCCGCTTAAAGAACTCAGCTCAGTTGAGATAGTTAATGCACTACTGTCCATATTTGCGCGAGTTGGTTTCCCTGCAGAAATTCAATCAGATCAGGGCACAGTGTTTACTAGCGCTTTGACGACAACTTTTCTCGAAAGGTGTGGGGTAAAGCTGCTACACAGCTCAGTGTACCACCCCCAGTCGAATTCCGTTGAGAAGCTCCCCTCCGTCATGAAGCGCGTGTTGAGAGCGTTGTGTTTTGAACATCGAACTGACTGGGAGCTGTGTCTGCCTGGGGTGATGTTTGCTTTAAGGACCGCGCCGCATGCGGCTACGGGGTTTTCGCCAGCTGAACTGGTGTACGGTCGCTCGCTTCGATCTCCGCTTCGCATGCTTCGAGAATCGTGGGAAGGCAGGGGCGACGACCCAGTCGTGGTGGAGTACGTACTTAAGCTCCTCGAACGCTTAAGAAGGGCACAGGAGTTGTCAGGTGAAGCAATGACAAAGGCCCAGCAGAGGGCCAAGGTTTATTATGATCGGACAGCCAGGGCCCGTCGTTTTGAGGTGGGCGATGAGGTCATGATATTGCGCACATCGCTAAACAACAAACTAGACGTGCAGTGGGAGGGCCCAGCACGAATTGTTCAAAAACTGTCGGACGTTAACTACGTGGTAAGTCTGCCAGGAAAGCGGAAAGCACAGCAAGTTTACCACTGTAATCTGCTCAAACCTTATAGACAAAGGGAAGCAGTGGTGTGCATGATGGTAAACGTTCCTGAAGAGCTTCCGGTCGAGCTTCCGGGACTAGGCTCAGTGACGAACAGGGAAGACACCGGTCAAGTCATTAGTGACCTTATCAGTAAAGCACCGCTGTCGCCCGAGCAGAAAACCGAACTACACCAGCTATTACAAGAGTTTCAAGGTCTGTTCTCTGAGAGGCCTGGTAGGACTTCTGTACTTACTCATGATATAGAACTTACCTCCCCAGAGCCAGTACGATCCAAGGCGTATCGGGTGTCACCCCGCCAGAGCGATATTATGGAGGCTGAGGTAAAGAAAATGCTACAGCTCGGTGTTATTGAGGCAGGTGAGAGTGATTATACCTCCCCTTTGATTTTAGTTGAGGTACCGGGCAAGGAACCTCGTCCTTGCGTCGACTACCGCAGGCTTAATTCCATCACTAAGGATCAAATTTATCCGATCCCTAACATCGAGGAGCGCCTTGAGAAAGTTAGTAGCGCTCAGTTTATTTCCACCCTAGATCTTGTCAGGGGTTATTGGCAGGTTCCACTTACAGAAGAGGCTAGTAGGTATGCGGCGTTCATTTCACCAATGGGAACATTCCGTCCTAAAGTGTTGAGTTTTGGTTTGAAGAACGCGCCATACTGTTTTTCAAGTCTCATGGATAAAGTGTTGCGGGGACAGCAAGAATTCGCTTTACCGTATCTAGACGACGTAGCGATATTCTCCGCATCCTGGTCTGAGCATATGGCACACTTGCGGGCAGTGCTAACCCGCCTGCGCGAAGCGGGCTTGACAGTAAAGGCTCCTAAGTGCCAGTTAGCACAGGCCGAGGTTGTCTACCTCGGTCACGTGATTGGTCAGGGTCGTCGCCGCCCCTCTGAAATAAAAGTGGCCGCTGTGCGAGACTTTCCGCAACCGCGCACCAAGACCGATATTCGGTCGTTCTTGGGTGTCGCCGGCTACTATCAGAGGTACATCCCTAGGTACTCTGATATCGCGGCTCCCCTGACGGATGCTCTAAGAAAGTCAGAGCCTCAAACAGTCGTCTGGGACGAGACAAAGGAAAGAGCTTTTAGCGCCCTAAAGAGTGCCCTAACAAGCCAGCCTGTGCTACGATCGCCAGACTATACAAAAGGGTTCGTTGTTCAGTGCGATGCTAGTGAGCGAGGCATGGGCGTTGTACTGTGCCAACGGGAAAATGGAGAAGTAGAACACCCCGTCCTGTATGCTAGTCGTAAGCTGACCAGTCGTGAGCAGGCGTATAGCGCCACCGAGAAAGAGTGTGCGTGTCTCGTGTGGGCCGTTCAAAAATTGTCATGCTGTCTAGCCGGCTCGAGGTTTATCATTGAGACGGATCACTGCCCTCTCCAATGGCTGCAGACCATCTCTCCCAAAAATGGCCGCCTCCTGCGCTGGAGCCTCGCTTTACAACAATATTCCTTTGAGGTGCGTTACAAAAAGGGGAGTCTCAACGGTAACGCCGATGGCTTAAGTCGAAGCCCCTAACGTAGGAATCAGCCTCAAAATTGTTGGTTACTGATGTTTTTCTTCCTGAGGCAGGATTTTTTTTTAACATATTGCTTTTGTTTAGTGTTTCAAAGTGATGATATGCTTTCTAGTGCAATTTTCCAATTTGTGGACGCGTTCTGAGTGATGCTAGACTACTGTAAGGAACTAGGCAGTGGTATAAAAAGGGGAAAGAGCCTGGCAGGGCTTAGTGAGGGTTGTGCCGTGCTTGCTGACTGAGCGGTTGAGTTTCAGCGTAGTTCTAACGCTTGCCGGGAACGAGAACAAAAATGTGAACTCTCCCGAAGTCACTTTGCAGTGTCCCGTGCGAACCTGAACGAGAGAACGAGGCCTTCTCTGTGCGCTGCGCTCAAGAAACGTCGAGGGACGCCCGACTTCGGTTATGAGCATCATCGAGCGACATCCCTCCGGACAGCGGATGCAGTCCCCTGTCCATCGGGATCTCCTTCCCCCGGCGGGGCGGTCTGTTGCGTTTCGCCTGCGACACGCGGTTTTGCCGGCGCGTCTGCGGCGGGGCGGCAGACATTTTGGCCCGTTCGTCTTCGCCGCAACGCTCCCCGCCAGGTGTTTCCAGGCGTTTCCAGGCATGTTCCGATGCCACGTGTCTTCATGTGCGTGTGTGAGTGTATGTGCCATTGTGCCCGAACCAGGCGATGCGAAAGCAGGGATCACCCTCTCATTCCAGTCATTGTGCCCGACCGGCAGCGCTACGACAGTGTGCGTCATCATTAGCCCATTGTACATTCACGTGCTCGTCTATTGAGGGGTTCCTTCTTGCCCTCAACTGCGAGAGTATAAAAACAGCTGCCCCCGGACGCCAAAAGGAGGGCTCCGATTTCTTCTGTTGAGTAAAGTGCTCTCCCGTCTCTCTACTTCGGTCAACCTGACCGCCAACTCTTTGCGATGTTAAAATAAACAAGTTGTTTTGTTGTTACCAGTCGACTCATGCTTTGCCGGGACCTTCGGATGCTTCCAGTTGTACCCCAGGCCGCCAGGCCAACGCTACCCTTGGGGCTTGCGACCCAGGTACAACCACGGGCGTCAGCGCCGAGTTCCCAACAGATCGTACCAGCGGTGCGATCCAAACAATCGGTACAGAAGTAGCCTTGCATCTATTTTGGGCTAGCTGGGACATATGGCATAGAGCAGATATATAACAAACGTCCAACCTCTTCATTGGATTGGTGAGAATAAGCAAGAATTGTGTCACACAGAGCACTTTGACATATTATTGATAAAGAAACAACCAAAGCCAACCAAAATAAAGGTAATGATATCAACAACTAATCAAGAAAAGTCACAATAAGAGAGAGGGAGAGAAAAAAAGTATTACTCTGGCCTTCTCAACATTACTGTGAATCGGTAAGATTAGAGAAAGCTGGTTTGAAGAAATTGTGCTGGGAATGGTGTCAACGTTTGACAAGTATTGGGTGTCCCGTCTATTAAAACAGGCCCGTTTACTAGTAGTCCGAATATTCGACATTGCTTCCTCCATAGATCAGTCGACGCGACGACATTTTTTTTTTAAAACTACGCGTCACTATTTGTATATGTATGTGTCAGATGTATATAAGGCTTATTAGGCGACGCATAGCATTCTTTAGTGGGCCATTACTAGAGACACTTGATTGCGTCAAATCAGAAGACAGTGAGTTTCTTTTTCTGCCGTTTTTATTATGCTTGCTGTTTGTGAAAATCACTCGGCATCTTGGCGTCATTCAGCGCAGTTTATCGTATACTTGAGCACCGTACCCGTATCGCAGCTATCGGTCATGGCTGTGCTCTGTCTGGTATGACGCGCAGGTAGCATCGATCCTGTTTACACAAAAGCTTTGCGGACCATTGAACCTTCAAGCCGAAGAGAAGAGTCGCTGCATTGGCGCGATATGCTTGGCGACATTCATTCCGTCAAAGTAATCCCGTACGGTAAAGTTCGCGCATGCGCAGTCCTTGACTGGTGCGGTATTACCGCACATAGCGTACGGTAACTTGGAACTGCAGCATAATCAGCTTCTACAAAAATAAATGTATGCGGGAAATTATAGGGGCAAAATCCATAATGAGCGAAGGTTCCAAGTGAGTGAGTAGGCCGTCAGTTTTGTTGTCGGAGAGAGAAATTTGTTTCTTTAAATCCGAATTAAAATAGACGGGGAGTGTCACGTCATGTGGCTCTACGATGATGTATATACAGGGCGTGTCACGTGACTTGTCGCGAAAGGGCGTGTCACGCTACACGCGGAATTTGTAATAAACGCCAGTTGCTGAACGCTCCCGTGTGTGGTTTTGCGTGCCCCACTCTGTCCCTGTCTTCAAGGCGCACCTCAGAAAACAGTTAGCGATGCTGCAAAAGTAAGGCCCATCCTGCGGAAGTATACTTATGAACGAGACAGACAACGAGCCTTCTGAGAAGCTGAAAGACAAATAGGCAATTGTTACTGAACTTCCCGCCGCAACTATTAGCGATGGTTCCTTCCCCGGGTAACTTCATAAGAAGTAGGCAGGCAGCCTTAACTGGCAAATAAAGCACTTGGAACTAAAACGCCGCCGGCTATTTAATTTCACTTGCAATATAAAAGTAAATGTTAATAAAAATAAGCATTGACGCATGCAATTGCTTTTGCATAACCATATATAAAGAAATGAAAGAAACAAGGAGACATCATGTTACCAAAGGGTACGTATACAGGGTGTCCCAGCTGTCAAATTATGGGGTTTAACCTGCCGAAACCACTTTCTAATTATGAGGCACGCCGTAGTGGAGGACTCCTGGAATTTCGACCACCTGGTGTTCTTTAATGCGCACCTAAATCTAAGTAAACGGGTGTTCTCGCCCCGATTGAAGTACGGCCGCCGCGTCCTGAATTCGATCCCGCGACCTCGTGCTCAGCAGCCCAACAACATAGCCACTGAGCAACCACGGCGGGTGTCCCAGCTATCATGCACCAAGATTTAAAAATATGCGAATGCCACTTAGCTTGACAGAAGCAATTTAATGTTGTTTGCCGTCACTTGGAAATATACTCACATTATTTTTTGCATTCCGCCTAAATACATAATTAGGCTAATTAATCAACTTTTCAAATACTATAATTATATGAAAAGTGTCAATGAGAAAATTGTAAAGGAACATGAAAAACTCCCGATACAGCTTTCTATTGCTCGATACGTGCTACATAAAACTGAATTTTCGAGAGTTAAAGAAACCCGCGAATAAACGCAAAATTACCGCGCGACTGGCCGCTCGAGGCACTTTGCGTGTATTTGTGGCTTTCTTTCACGGTCGGAAAAAAACTTTTATGTAGCACGCATAGAGCAACGGAAAGATGTATGCGGAATTTTTCATGTTATACTCTACGATTTTCCCATTGACACTTTTCATCTAATTATAGTATTCGAGAAAATGATTAATCGAAACTAATTATGTAATCAGGGGGAATGCGAAAAGAAAATAATCCGAGTATTTCCAAGCGACGGCAAGCAACATTAGCTTGCTTCTGTCCAGCTACGTGGCATTCGCATATTTTTACATCTTGGTGCATGATAGTTGGGGCACCCTCTATACGCTTCGTGACGCCTGAAAGTGCGTGGGTACTGAGTACTTCCGCGAAATAAACGCGACGAACTGTTCGTCATCGCGTCTCACAACGTTAATCCGGTAATTAGGCCGCGTGCACCGCGGACCGTGCGAGAGTTTTGGAACGCGAGCTCAGCGACGCCAACCGGCGGGGATGCACCGCGCGAAGCGTAGACCGCAGCGACGATTACTTCCTCGGAGCTCCTCATATAACACACGTGTCGCCGCAACTCGTTTGAGGGAGCGGGACGAGTTCCTAGGGAACGATTTGCAAGTTCAACTCAGTTCATTGCAAGCACCCGTAAAAGCGATTTGCCGCAGCCCTGCGACCCTGCAGTGGCGCGTTGTTGGTCTGGATACGAGGGTGCATGCGCCTTGCTTCAACGCGTTGAGCGCCACGTTCTCGTTATACTTAGAGGATGGTGTTTGCATGATAGGAGGCGTCCCGTATCGTTGCTTGCCTCGCCGCCAGTGGGAACACCGTCTACGTCATGCACACATGGCGCGTGACGTCAGGCGACTAGCTGACGCGTCACTGGGGCACCAACAGCGACTTGCGGAGGGAATTGCGGAGTTTCTGGGACAGCAAGCCGACGCCGCCGAATGGACGTCTGACAAGTCCCTGTATAGCTTACTAAATGTAAGCTTACCATAATTAACACCATTCTTGCAGGAGCCGTGCAGCAGTCTGTGATGGAAGATTGACTTACGGTACACACCTTCTAAAGCTTAAACCCGAGCAACGCGTGGACCAAGCGTGTCTGTTCCACTGTTTCAAGTCTTTATGCGTACGGCATAATTCAAGATATGTGGCATGAGTTAGCGGGGTATCACTGCATGCAAGCGCTTTCGAGTAGACGACTGCATCGAGAAGGTTAAGTAAGGATGGCGGCACACGAATGCAATCTCCCATCAAAGATAGTCTTTGACATGTGTTTGTCTCTTAGAGAAACCCGAAATTGAAGTGTCGTCTAAATGTACTATTGCGTTTCCCCAAAACACGCCAGCGCTGTGTTCGCGACTGCTGGTAAATACGAAAGATTGAGCGACTGCGTCGACATATTACTCAGAAGTGATATAAAAGCGAAAGTCACTCGCAGCTACGCACAGTTGGTCTCTAAGCTCCACCGACTGTCGTTGCTTGGCTGAGGCGACTCAAGCCTACAGTTGAAGCAAGTGAATGTCGCAGTACCGCAATGTTGCAAATCACCTCGCAGTGCCCATGCGTCTGTCAGCAATCGTCTATCAGCTGCTATCACTTTGCGTCTATTAGCAATCAGATATATTATTTCATATGGGCACTTTCTCTTCGTAGAAACAAACAGCCAGAGTGTTTGGTTGCGTGAGAAATTCAGGTCGCAGTTGGAGAAATAGCTTTAGACATGTGAAGAGTAAACTTGATATAGCTACGGTGTGACTACCTGCGATAGTTTGTTGTTATAGCGGTTTTTGATTCATACTCGAATCTAACGTGCAGGTAATTTTTTAGCAGTTTTTTCCCGGGTCTAAAGTGCGCGTTAGAATCTAGTAAGTACGGTAAGCGATTGCCTCTAAATTGATTTTAGCACAGAGATACACATTTTAAATTGACAAGAGGCAGTAATTAGGTAAGTAATTATAAAAATTACGCTACCTAAATTTTCAACCGAAAGATTCAGACGATTGATCTTAACGCAAGACTTGAAGCCAATCATCCGAGGCGTGCACAAGCGTTTCCAGAAATGCGAAAATCTTACCCTGCTAATGACTGCAGCGTAGTTAATTCTGGCTAATTTCACCCAGGAAACCGAAACTAAACTGTTGAAAAGCTAAACTGTCACACCGTGGTCGCACCCTTATCAGGTGGCCATACCACGACTGACGTGACTATTTGCAGCCACCGTCGGGCGAGCACGAAGAGAACTACCTTGAGGCTTGATAAGGACGGTCACTACGGCGGTCGCTTCTTCGTGCATTGACGATGGCAACGAAGAGGCAGATGAGCTCGAGCCACAAATTTGACCTTTCCCATGGCCTAGCGATATAGCGATTAATTTTGTAGCACTTGGTTGAGGCGTGACCAGTTTAACACTGAACAGCAGCTTAATTGTCCCGTTACAAGTAAAACATTGAATTCTCTGGTTTTACATGCCAAAACCACGATTTGATTATCAGGCACACCGTGGGGGACTCCGGATTAATTTTGACCACCAGGGGATGTTTAACGTGCAGCCAATGCACGGTACATGGGCGTTCTTAGATTTTGTCGCCATCTAAATGCGGCTGCCGCGGCCGGGATTTGATCCCGCGACCTCGATTTGATCCCGCGACCTCATTCTTAGCAACCCAACAACACCATAGCCGCTAAGCCACCGCGGCGGGTTCCAAGTAATACGCGCACGCACACACGCAAAATGCCTCAAAAACGAACGTTCAGAAACAGTGAAACTCAATTCTTCCGGCTATCAGCGTTTCGCGCTGACATGCCGTCATTTGTACGCAAAAAGCACAAACTCCGCGGTGCTCGCCTGTGAAACGTTGCAGGCAGCGGTAAAAAAGAGCCCCGGTCAGCAGCACGCGAAGTGCGGTGAAGCGATCATAGTTGTTGAGAAAAGCGAAAGAAAAGAGCGATATTTGTGAAGAGTGCTTGTCAGCGCGGGGTTCGAGAGAATGCGTGATAAAGGCATCAGCGGCTGGGCCTTCCGCTTTTGGCGCACTTTGATCGAGTGCCGCGAATGCGTTCCCGCGGGGATCATTGCCATTTATTCCGCAATGGCAGCAACGGTGGCCGCGCTGCCGCCGAGTCAGATACCGTTCTGGGTGTTGCAGGCTTTGCAACTCAATAGGCTATAGCCGACGCAGCAGCAGTGAAGCGAAGGAACAACACACAGATAGCCTGGCAGTCGCGCTGCGGCATGTGCGCGCACGCAGAATCGTGCGAAAAAAAAAAGAAAAAAAAAGGAGAGCACTGCTCGCAGATTATGGGGAGATTAGGGACACACGCTGTGGCATCGAACAAGTTCAATGCTTGTCGTTAGTGCCATGAATGAAGGAGGATTTGCCTTCTTTTTACACCGAGCGCTGCCGGCCTTCTATTTGTGTTTTCTTTCGGTTGTCTTGACGATCTGTGTGATGGTAGTTCGTACGGTCACACCTGAATATGTTCCTTAGGCGGCGCTATATAACATAGACGGAGCGAAATGAAACACATGCACAGCGTAGGCTATGAAGCGAGGATTGAATGAAAAACAGACAGATATATAGACGCGCTGAAAAAGACACGTGGTCCCAAGAAAAAGTTAGAAAAATCTTTCTAGTCCCTACGTCACTCAGTGGGGGCGTCCGGGTGGTGGGCGTCATAATCCATTTTCGCACTGCAAGCTCGCCACTATGCACTCGAAAAACCACCGGCGCCGTTCACGTAAGCCGACTTCATTTGAACACGATGTTTTCCTTTATTTGTCGCCGCACCCAGACACGACGTCGGCTCACAGTCGTGTTTTGATTACGACCACGAACACGCTTTTGATCGTGATACCTTGCTCGAACGTCGGTGCCGACCTTCTATGTGCCCTTTTTTGAAGCGTTAATTACACTAAGTACGCTAAGGACTGTTTACATTATTGGCGATGTAGTCACGACGGCAATAAACACAGCCAGTTTCCATCCTTGCGCCCAGCTGGCCCCGGCTCTGCGCCATCTTAGCACCAAGTCGGTGGGTACGCGCTCAACGGCCAGAATGTTTGTTGCAGATCCTCTACACAACATCGAAACATGACGTAACATGCTTTTGTCCAGCACAGTTGTCGCAGAGAGGGACAGATGGTGACTTTGATAAAGACTGACACAGTTAGTCTGGCCCCAATTCTGGCGACTAACACACAAGCGCCATAAATAAACGGTTTACTGTTATACTGTCACGTAGCTCACTTGAAATTAATACCAAGCTTAAAAAAATATTTGTGAGTCAGCGTTTACACTGCTAAACAATGCGCTTACCGCAGGTACTAAGGTTTCCAAGGATATTTCTTTGTTTGTGAGCAGGTAAGCAGCAAATACAGGCAAGTGAGAGCTCAGGGGAAAGAGCGAAAAAAATAATTTCCGCGAAATATACGAACTCACCGGAATAATTATTATTGTTTTTCACACTATTCGGATACAAATGAGCCAAAGAAAAATGAAACGAGTCGCAGCTGTTCTTGCCAACATTCAAATTCACGGTCACATGAACTGTACTTTCTTAAAATGAATTTTCGTTGAAAACGCGCTATAGTACAGCAGCTACACCCGCTCTGAATTGTTTCAAACAAACCTCCATCAGGGTACGGTAGGACCATTCGGCATCTGGCCGCCGACAAGGAAACTTCGTCAAATTGGCTGACACACTCTAAATGCTGCCCTCTTCTCGGTACCCTGTCGCGCGTGCCTCTTCAGAGCAGCATGCAGCGCTGGTGGCCAGAATCTCCCTACACGGGGACTGCAACAAGGGAAGAAGAGCAACGCTTTCTGCCGGTGGACTTTCTTTTAGGAATGCATCAGCTAAGCGTGTGCACCACTGAGAGAGAGAAAGAGAGAGAAAAGGCAACATGAAAGACAGGGAGGTTAACCAGAAGTTATCCCCGGCAGGCTGCCCTGCACGGGGAACGTAAAAAAAGGGGGTACGAAAGATGAGAGGAAAAGAAGGGAATGCTTCACTGATCGGCTCCCTACGACATCGAAGGCCCATTGCATACCGGGAGAAGGCTGACAGCGGCGCCTTTTGATTTTCAGTCCCGATATGACTGCATCATGTTTCCATGCCATGAAAGTCGTTGGCATCTCATTGGGGCGACGCTGGAAACCTTATTCTTCAGCTGATGGTAGGCATGCTAGAAATGGCTGAAGCGAGGATTCTTGGCGAGGACCTGAGAGGAGCGCGGTTGGAGAGGAGTTCCAGTGAGCTATATATCCGGTTGATACTATTTTGCTGCAAAAAAACAGAAAGAAACAAACAAAAAACTGTAATGTAAAAAAATATGAATCAAGTCGGAGCACCTTAGATGCGTCTTAACAAGGACGGTCTCGGCGTGCTGCGATGAATAATGATTGTTCTGAATACGCGCAAAATAGGTGTGATGAATATGAAAGAAAACATTAAAAGAACAAGGAAACGAGCCTAGAGGGTGAAAGAGGCAGTTGTTGTTTGTTATTTATGTCGAGCTGAAACCATATTTATTTTCGCACTGATAAAGAAAACATGACTTTAAATCCATAAAACCGCGTACATACAAAGCCCACGAAGCAATGGCGTACAAGAGAGATAGCAAGAAAAGAACCCTCTTGTGCCTGAGGCGGCACAAGTTGTTGAGTCCGCGCACGACACTGCACACAGCGGCGAGATGGGTTTGCGTGACGAGCAGGATAGTTCTGTGTAGAAACGCGGGAGCGTCTTCTTTTCACTCGAGTTATACGCGCAACCAACGTGTCTGAGCCGTGGAAGAGAGACGAGAGCTTCGAAATATCAGCGCTAAACCTTTGTTGCGGGTTTGATTTTTCTTTTTAGTGGTTGCAAAAGGGCCGGGGGCTGGGTGGGTTGAGGAGTGCGTAGCATAAAAACCGCCTGTAGTGTAGCCTTCTTCTTTTGTGGCCAGGCACGGGTCCCAATTTCCTCTCGCTGGTTCCAGTGAGCGGAGGTTATTCGGCATGATAACTGTACTATTTTAAATAACGTTGGTTTTTCTCCTTCCGTTTCTTTTTCCCCCCTGATGACTGCGCTTGCCGTGGTGAAGTGTATTCTCAGCACATGCTTTTTTTTTCTTGCTGTCGTCCTGCCGCAGCGTTTTCTACAGGGCGGGTCGCCATGAACAACGGAAGCGCCAACGTTCCATCTCACGCTTGCCGTTTCTTTTCATCATGATAGAAGTGAGTCTTCAGACTATGGGACCTTTCTAGTCTGTAAAGAGATTTTTCTACGCATTTGCACCTTACATTTATGCTAATGAATTCTGAAACTCTGAAAAAGGATGCAAGGCTGCCCCGTTAGGCGATGCGAGAAAGTCTGTCGCGTGCTGGCTCTGTTTACACGTAAGAAAATCTAGCCGTGGCATCAGATTACGCGCATTAAGAAAACGTGCGTGGGCATTTCCATATCCATATGCATAACTTCGTGAGGATGCTTGCTGTTGAGTGCTTCAACTGCTTAATCTGACACAACGCGCTGAAGTAAGCCTTAGCAGCCTCACGGCGAGGTCAGGCGCTTCTACGACACACACGGAAGTATCTTTACTATCCCGTGGCTGTCTTGCTTAGACCCTGTTGTGGTCTGCTGCATGTACTAAATAAATAAACAAGTAAATAAGTAAAGTTCAACATGCAGTTCAAAGTCCACCATCGTTACACGCTTTAAACAGCATCGTGTCCAATATGGCGAGGGCTGTACAGGGGCAGTAGCAATGCGGTACCTTACAGTGGTTTGCACTGGCGTGATATCGCCAATAGAGCTTACATTAGGGGACACAAAGGGCTTGCGTACCAGACTGAGCGGACCGCGAGTCGTTTGCTATTAATGCTTATCTAAACCTCTCTGATCAGTCAGTGTGGCTGCGCGGACTGAAATATTCCCAAGCCTGGAAAGCGAGCTCCGCCAGATGATTCGCTCGTTTTGTCCAACCCGAAATCGACACACGCGGTAGGTGCTTGGCGCGGCTGTTCTTCTAGAAGACTCAAGTAGCTCAGCGTCCAGCGAAAGCCTGCCGAGCAGCCTTTCTGTGCATAGTTTGGGCATATAGTACATGCGTTTTGAGCGCACAATTTCGTGGCTGAGTTAAGGAAAAGCCATGCCGAACATGTTCGTACCATAGCACAGATGCCAGAGAAAGCTATACTTCTCTTTTGCCATGCTTTCCGCGTCAACGTTTTAATGAAAAGCAGGCGAAATGCAAGCGCGGCAAATGTTTCACGCATGGAAGCGGGACCCCACTTTACAGCAGATAATGAAAAGGCATTTGCTCCTTTTGTTCCTCTTAGCTCAGTATGCTAATTACGATGAGAAAGCTTCCACAGTACAGGGCCAAGTACAGCGACAGTGAGCAGTGGAGCTCCAGAGAGGATGGAAAACAACGTGCACAGTGCGAAGCGGTTCTGCTACAGGAGAGTAAACCGAAAAGGGCGAACCCATGTTATGCTACCAGAAAGAATGGGCCCCTCTTCGCGTTTCAGATGCTAATGCGTCGTTAATAAGCTTCTCGGAAGCAGACGAAGTTCGCCGTAATGCAGCACTTAACGAAGACAAGAACGAGCGTTTTACTAAACTCAGTATATAATGACTAGTTATTGCTGTCTCCGCGTTAGTTCTTACCCTTTATGCGCGTTCTGTGGAATAAGTATTCAAATTGCCAGACATGAATGGTGGAAGCTAAATGTTGCGACCACTTCGTTTTCGCCTCAATTTCCTCCTTAGAAATAAAGTAGGCAGAAATGAGTCTGCTGCGTATAACAATGTCGGTTCGTTATTGTTTCTTGTTCCCAACTTTAAGTTATTGGTATGGGGAACCCCACATATGCCGTGCCTCAGTAATTATCACGCGGCGCTGCTATTAAGAACATAGTGATAATTTTTCGAAGGGGAAATAAAACTGCACGCCACCGCTTCACCGCTTTTGTTTTCTTCTTATTTTATTGTGATTGAAAAGTTCTACCGAAATACTGTTTTCATACACCCCTGTTTTCACTGTTTAACAGATTATATATATATATATATATATATATATATATATATATATATATATATATATATATATATATATATATATATATATATATATATATATATATATATATATGCGAAGGTTGTGGGTTCGGTTCCCACCTGCGGCAAGCTGTTTTTTCATCCACTTTAATTTCCATTAATTGATCGTTTCTTTATATCATTTATTAAGCACACGTAATTTCCCCTATGTTGCCCTTGGTGTCAGTGTTTGTTGGCTTCTTATGATATGACTATATATATATATATATATATATATATATATATATATATATATATATATATATATATATATATATATATATATATATACCTCTTTGACGTAATATCGCACGTTTTCCGCCCTCCGCAAGGAGGGTGGAGACCCCGATCAGCCCAATCTTAGCAGGATCGTCGAGTCGGTACAAAACCGTGCAGCCAGATTAATCTTTTCCGACTACTCATTATACATGTGTCACTCAAATAAAATCGAAAGCTAACCTTCTGAAAACAGGTATACGTGCAGCCGAACATTCAGACTTTTATCACTAGCTGTAAATACCTTCGCTCTCGACAACCCTGTTATCAAACCAGCGTACTGTCATTCAAGCTGTATCAACCACCATAAAGCCGCTTGTCCACCATATGCACGGACAACGGCCCATCTTCATTCTTTCTTTACACAGACAGCTATCGATCGGAATAATCTTTCAGTAATCGTCATTTTTCATGCTGATATCTTAAACGGCAGATTTAAATCTGCCTTTGAATCACGTCTGGCTTGTTTGAGTCATCTTGCTTGTGGTATCATGTAGCATTTTCTTTACCATGTTTCTTTCGATGTCTTACAGTGTTTATCGAGTTCTGTGCCTTAATACCATGTTTTATACCTATTAATCTGTCACCCCCCCCCCATTTTGCACGCAATAAATTCAATATTTGTCGGATTCTTTATTTTGCAGATTTCTTCATTTTTTTATCTGTAAGCGTTGTATTTACCGATTTCTGCATTTTCTTCTATTTTGCTGTTTTTGTAACTGATTTCAGTGCTTGCTGCAGTAGAAGAGCGTTGAACTGTCGGTGAAAGGAACGAAGACAGAAGTGACACAGACAGCAATGACGTTCAACTGTGTCTCTGTTCTTTTCGTCGGGAATTCAGCGCTGTTCTGCCTTCAAATGTCGCAACCAACTAGCCCAACGGCCCACGCTTCTACAGCATGTTGCTGCCAAAGGTTATAGTGTGTTCCTACAAAGTTGTGTACTCACCAACCCCTCCAACAGAGGTATTTGAGGTATCGTAAATAAATGAGTTATTCTGATGGAAGGACATCAGTCACGCTACAAATCCCAATCGCAACTGACAACTTCTTTACTAATCAATTTTTTATCCAATTAGTTTAGGACTCATGTTGCCATTACGGGATTGAATCATGCAGGTCACTGTACAAGGCAGACAGTGGCAGTGCCGAGACTACCACGAATTTCGAGACGTACGCTTCCGTTCCTTCAAGTATTTCTCCTAAAAGCCTTCCTTGTGCACTACTTAATTTCACAATACAGTGTTACAGTCAAGTGGGGGCGAACAAATTAATTGGACAGATTATTTGTTCCTGCCTTGCAGTCATGTGCCGCATTGTGTCGCGAAGTCCCGCAATCACAACTCGCCCAAACTTACACCCGGTCCACTGAGTAATACGCTTCAAGTTTACTGGAAATGCCAATGTATTATGGGGGTAGTTTTGGAGTTTGATATCCCACAACGTATGGTGGCCAGTCAAAACGGACATCAGTGGAGAACAGTGCTTCAACTCAAATGCAAGATGTGCTCTAATAGAATTAAGTTAAAATTTATTCACTGCACTCTCTTAAATAATTTATTTGCAAGTTGGGACTTGCAGTGCAACTAATATCCAGCTGACTTAGCGGAAAGTTTTCACTTTAGTTACCGCCGATTATTAAGCATATTTTGTTAAGTAAAAAAATAACAACAATGTGCACCGTAGGCGGTAACAATAATTGACGAGAGACTCGAAACAAAAGGGCACCAACTATGTGCATATGTGTATAGCAGTATGTGCGCACGACACTCGCTGTTCATCAGACAAAGAGTGGCCGAGTACCGTATTCGCGCGCCGACACCCATCTGTTTTTAGAGTGTATACACTGTAAAAACAGTGGCACCCTTTGGGGTGCATATTTGTCCCACAACGATAATCGTCACATGTTTTGCCCGCATTTCCTTTGTTTATCGCTGCGAGCCCGGTGCTTCCAAGTCACGAACGGCATGCGCGTTATCAGCATGACAGAGCATTCGCGACAGGAAACTAGCGAGCGCAGCGTTGTTAAGAAAGGAAACGCAAGAAAGATACATGACGATTAGTGTTGTATGGCAAAATACAACCCAAATGGTGCATATTTGTTTAAAAGTGTAGTGGCTTTTACATTGCGCTATTAAGCACGAGGTCTCGGGATCTAATCCCGGCCGCAGCGGCCACATTTAGATGGTGCCAGAAATGTAAAAAGGCCCGTGAATTCGGTGCGCTTTAAAGAATCCCAGGTAGTCGAAATAAGCCCCAGCCGCCCACTACGGTGTGCCTCATAATCAGATCGTGGTTCTGGCACCTAAATCCCCAGCATTTATTTTAATGTTCATAATTATAGGCACCAGGCAAGGGATAAGTTTGCACCGGTGGCGCCTGCTTGAGGCGACGCCGCGAATATAACGGCATGTGACGGCCGGGCACAGCTGCCAGTTGTGTTAGTTGATTATGTTACGAGGTTTCTTGTGTTTAGCGTTGCTGAAATACCACGTGTAAATGCGAACAAACATGTTGAGTTTCTGGGTGCACCAACAGTTTCTCAAACATTAATGGCGCTGGTGAAGGCCATTCAGTTCCATCGGGTTTCATCGCGGCCTCACCTGAACCTCACCGGAACGCCGGGAAGCCTTCATAAGTGTGTTCGGTAGGCAACGTTACGTACATTTTCGACTCTGCCTTGGTAGTGTGTGGTTGTTCTAACGTGAACAAAAGAGCCGTTTATTCGCAAGAGCTTCACGTTCCACGAATATTGTGCGACACTGCCTTCGAATGTATGACGGCTCCGGATCTTGGGCACCGAAGACGAACACGCGTACTTGTAGTTGTCATTCTGCCGTCCTCTTAGTGGCTCAGTGTTCTTTTACAGCGAAGCTGTATATGGCTAGGTTCTGATGAAGTATGTGTCCGTGTGGATCGAGAATTTCTCCCCATACGTAGGCCAATCCCGAAGATAGTGCAATAACGAGCCGACCAGCGGCCGAGGTAAAGCTGGCTTGAAGCCCCACTCCACCAATTTGGAAAAATAAATTTGATATCTTATGTTCAACTACAACCCGTATCAGATATTAAGATGATAAGAACAGATTTTTTTATTATGCTAGTTACACATCACATCATAAATACTTTGACCCACACTTTGACCCGCGTCAGCCTTGTTTATGTTCGCACCGCCCTCTCTTTGTCGGCGTTCCATGCGCTTGCGTATCTCCTTTCCTTTCCTTCCGCTCTCCCGTGGTAAGCGTGCTGCCCGCCAGGACAGCGAGATGGACAGCAATAAGAAACGTCCATGTGGCCCCGATCCCACAAACGTGGAACGTTTCGCCGATAAGCAATGGCCAGGTTTCAGAGGGAGTTTGTGGGGCACCACTTTTGTGTGGCCTAGCTGTGTTGTGTGTGACCGCCTGTCGTTTTCGAGTGACCTCACAACCATTACTGGAATGCGGGACGTCGATCAACGTATGATCGCCTTGGCTACGGTGAAGCAGTGTGTGCCCTAGGAGTGCGGTGAGGTGCGTGTCTGTTTTACGTGCCCGGATTCGTTACTAAAAGATTGCGTGCCGCGTTTTGCAACAATACATGGGTATGTATAACCCCGGTGCCTCATCATTTTCCGACGCGCCCCGCTCTCCGTACGTGCTCTCCGTATGTACATACGGCTTTTGACGCACGGCAGGGGACGGTTCGCCATTAGGGGGCCCACATACACGGCTTCCCTGGTCTCCCACCTTCACAGAGTCGAATGGCACTGAATTTTTTTTTTGGGGGGGGGGGGTATATTTTCCTTCCTCGCACTTCCTAGCTAGCTCTGTCTCAGACTGGTAGATGGCTTTATCTGCTTCGCACAGACGGTGAACACCAACGTAGCGGCGTCATCACACTCGCCATTAACGCGGGCATTACACATGCGTCGGCTGCCACCGACGGCTTTCGCCGCGCCAAACTGTGTGAAATAGACCAGACTGATGATTGGGCTAGCTTATAAGACATTAAAATTAGCGAAGCATCGCAAAAAAATTTAAAAGAATATAATAAAGGAAGAAGCTCTAATTTTTTCTTTAAGGCTTACCTATATAACTATAATTTTGGGATATTTAGTATTCAATCTTTTTTTATTTTTTCGAAGCAAATGCATGACAAATAGGATACATTATTTATTAGCTGCAACGATATGAAAAAAAAAACCGCCTAATGAAGCGCTAATTTAAAACGCTTCTGAGATAACCATTAGGTATGAATAAAATGAACAAGATGGCAAAAAAAACGACTTTCCATTAGCTATCAAAAGCCATAAGTCATAGAAATACAGCATAAGCAAGGCCCACACACGTAGGCTCGCAAGACGTACGTACATAAACGTATCACACATGGTACGCTCACACGATAAGTATATCACGCTTAGTTATGACGCAAGAATGCATGAAAACCATATCAATGTGAAGAAAACAAAATATTGATATAATAAATAACAGGAAGACAACGGAGTACTGCACATATAATTCACACTCACTTATATAGTTAATTAACGAATGGATGCGCTTCGAACTGGGCGCGAACTAAGAATTAAATGACCGTCGCGCTCTCTAGTCTGAATTTTCATTTAGAGATGTACTCTTTGGAGACGAAAAGTTGGCACGGGGCTGAAAGCCCCCAGATGAAAACTAAATTTTCTATATAGCTGATGGACTGCTCGGTCAGAATGTTCGTTCAGCAACGAATACACAGGTGAAAGTTGTCTGACAGAGCACATATCGTTTTCGAATCGGCCTTCTTTGCTCCTCAGTAAATAGTTATAAAAAAGAAACGATGATGCCGCTCGGCGCAAAAGAAGAGCCCAGTTGCGCCATCATGTACGCTGCGGTAGTTGACCGACGGTAAGTACTACATACACGACAGGCCATCCATATTCGTTGCAAACGACGTAGTATTACCATTTACTGCGAGTGATCCCAGCGAGTGCCATAAGTGTACGATTTGGGAATGATGTACGTCGCACCCCACCGCTTTTTGTGATATCAGAAGAAACGGGCGGGCGGCTTTTTTTTTCTTCTTCGTATACATCCCTATACTTTATCGCCAGGAAAGCTGTGGAAAATTTATCGCCCAGCGGTTTCGCCTACAAATCGCAGCGCGCAGCGACGAGACCGCTTGTCCGCTGTCGCTCGCGAAACAAGAGCAACGCCAATCGCCGACGAGTGCGGGCGCCCACTGAACGCACAAATACTGGCGGAGAGCGCGCGCTCGGGCCGCTACGAATCGCCCGGGCGCGCCTCGATGCGCGAGCCGCGGCCCGACGGTGCCGCGCTGGCTCCTGACCCTCCTCACGGTTTGTCACTGTCGCACGATTCGGCTGGACAAAGCCGAGGGGCACATTTGTTTGCCGGTGTCGGCGCTAGCCACAGAGCCGAGTCCCGGAGATGCCCCCGCCGCGTGCTAAGCGCCTGTCTTTGTTTCGCGTCACTGTGATGGAGCGCCGGGCCCTCGCCGTGCCGGCCAGCGCGGAAGCGTCCCGCTCTGAACCGCGGTGTTGCTGGCCCCGAATGCAGCCGGCGAGGAGTGGCCCTCTCCGCGCCCCGCGAACCTCTCAGAAATAGCGGCCAGCGCCTTCCCCGGACCGCTTTTTCCGGAGCAACGTCGCGCTTTTCTGGATTTCGCGTGACCAGAGGTATACTTCGCCGCAGCACTTTGCTGCAGAACGGAGAAGAGGCCACAAACGCGCGGTGTGCGGGGCATTGTGGGAGCGTGAAGGGCGTCGTAAGGGTGGAGTGCGAAGCCACGCTGGACTAGTGCCTTAGACGAGAAGAGAGGGCCTCGGCTCATTTCATTCTTGCGTTCGCAGTTGGCTGAACAGGACCCTCCGAGGGCGGTATGCTTGTAAGCGGATTTTTGTTTTGCGTTCCGGAAAGAAACCTTGGACGTCGAGACAAAAAACGCTGATGTCTCGAGCACCATCCTTAAGTTCGAGGGCGCGATCCCGGTTGTACACTGCTGAATGACGCGCACACGTTACTGCGAGTAACTACGAGTAAATGCATATCTCTACGGCATTTAGCACGCGGTAATAAGTGTCGTAGTGGAAGCTAAATACGCACTGTTTTCAGCAATGCGACAGTGATTACTGAAGCTCTTTGTACACAATTAATGATTTGCGTGTGGGACGGCATCTGAGAACGAATTCACGAGTCTCCCGAATGTTTATGAACGATAATTTCCCTTCCTGCGTAAGAACACGCAAATTATTAAAAAAAAAAAAACGGACGGAGCACAAATTTTTGTCGTTATCATTCGAAACACAAGGCACCAAATCTACAGGAAATTATATCTCTTCTACAACCGAGAGGCTCGGCAAAAAGCCGCGATAAACATTTACATCACACTAAGCTCACACAAAAGGGAAAGTTTGGAACAGACAGTATGAAGAGAGACAGAAGTGATACGGGCAAAGGCAGGGAGGTTAACCAAGCTGGCTACCCTGCAGTGTAGAAGGGAGAAAGGAAACTGAAAGATGAAAAGAAAGAGAGAAGAAGAATGTTCACAGCACGCGCGCACACACATGCACAAGCGTTAATCGTTGAGTCAGACACAGGCAGTCATATAGGCTGGTAGATCTCAAGAAGCGCAACAGTGAAAAAAGTCCCGACAATAGCTCTGGCGATACCTAAACACGTGGACAGACAAGGATACACGTGGGGAAAACAAGAAAAGACCGAAGAACAGAAACAACAAAATCCATAAAATGCCTACAAAACTTCATTAGTAATTTCGAACATCAATCAAGATAAGCAGATGCCGAATTAAAAAAAGAGCGAGAAAAAAACTTGACTTACGGCATAACGAGATGGTTAAATTAGCTTTCCTGTGGTCTGAATTGTGGTGGCCAATAGCTTGCCACGACCGTTTTGGTCCAGTTAGTTACTTGTGCCTGAATCTGGCAGTCAGTCGTCGACAGCAGTGACTCCCGTGTCTCATGGGAGGAAGTTGGCAGTATTTACTGCGGGGGAGGGTTTCCCTCGCATTCCGAAAGAATGTGATTTTGGGTAGCCTTCGTGCAGTTGCAATGTTGACAGTTTGGTTGGATTTCATCTGGGTAGATTTTGGATAGCTGATGGGGGCTGGGGATAGAATCGGTTTGGATTTATCTCCAGATCGTAGCCTGTTCCCTTGTGAGTTCTGTATGTGGGTTCGTGTATGTTTCGCGATTCTCTCTATAGTAAACGGTAATTTAGTTTTATGAGGTAATCCCTTCCTACGGGAAGTTCAGGGTCGAGGGATCCACCTCCAGGCTGATTAAACCTCGGGCTGCAAGGTGGGCCACATCACTCTCCCGATTCCCCGTGTTAGCGGGTACCCATACAAGTTGTGTCTTACTGTTGGATTTGCTATTTTTTAGGATCTTGGCCGAGCTCGGCCCCGAATTAACAAGGCTTTGTTGTTCGTAAACAGGAGCAGTGTTTGTCATTGTACAGTGCATTTGTTCCACGACGTCTCTCCCCATTCTGTTACCCCCGTCACCACAAACTTCCCTTTAGTATATATCCATGGTTTTGCGAATAAAGATCCTAAAGACGTTCTGTTGCCAGCGTTGTAATGTGTGCTAGTACAAGGCGTATGTATTAAAATCGTGAGAAAGTGTTAAAGGGCAGTCGGATGTCAAAAAGCCTGCACTAAACTCAGTGCAAGACAGAAAAAAAAAACATTCTGAAACACAATAAAATGAGTGAGATATACAGTAACACACGAAAGGGAAATGGCATTTTGAACTCGACGTTGTGAACGCAGGCATAAAAGGCATATAGTTATTCGCAGTGTTGTGAATAAAGGAAGTCCATTGGATTCTACCCAGGTACGCCAGCGCTTTTCAATATCTTAGAACAACCTGCATGCTTTTTTACTCGAATCACTGTTGCTACCCTCGCAGCTAGCCCAACGATGGTGATGACGTTCCAGCAGAGTCGCGGTAAACGCTTAGTTATAGTTCACATCGTTAGCTTCTGTCTTTTAGCTCAGGGTTTGTTTTTATTTGTGTTGACCGTTTTTATATAGGTACTGAAATAGTAAACCAGTGCTGAAATAGTTGCCATTGTTTATTGTCTGACAACAGATAGGTAAATCGGCCGCCGAGAAAACGTCTACCAAAATACAGCTTAGAACAACATCTCAAATAAAAGGATAAATAAAGAAAAGAAACGGAATAAATGGTGGCGTGCTACAACGATGTGTTAGAGATAATTTGAGTGAAATGTGTTCTCACAGTCAGTGCATAGGTGAACGCACTGGAATCGAACCGGCGAAAACAGGATGCAGTACCACATCCCACTTTTGTATCTCCTAGATAATACTGTGTAGTCAGCGTTAAACGCTATTTCGCTGCGACATCGAAAGGTTGCAAGGCCTGTAGTTTTGCAATAGCGGGGTGCGACTGTGCAACACCGTAAGAAAAGAAACAATTTGGGTGAATTCTAACACCATCCAGATGATGCAAGTGACTCGAGTGAGGCTGCCAAGATGGATGCGAGGAGGGACAAGGAAATTTGGAAGACCAGAACAACTTACGAGTAACGGTAAAAGCGACGGAAATGAGAGCCTTGTATCCAAGAGAAAACACCGAGCCGGCTGGGTTGCGTATTGAGAAGAGACAAGAGGTACACGGCCAGGAGGGCAATGAAGATTGATTTCGGTGCTGAGAGGAAAAGCAGGGCGCCCTCAGAGCTTCCAAACGCCAAGACTGCAACGCCGAGAGGCTGAGGAAACGAAGAGGAAACAAAATGAATCGGAAAAGGCTTACCCCGAAAGCAGCGACACCCTGTTGGCATACACACGAACGACTCGCGTGTCAGGACTCACGAGTTCCCGTAGAGATGAAAAACGGTTTCGACCAAGTTTCTTTTCCACCACTAAATTTACTTCTTTATTACATTAGCATTTGGTTCAAGGACATCAAAAAAAGAAAGAAAGAAAGAAAGCACGCGATAAACCACTGCCACATCGTCTGGCATTCGCACAGCGCCGACATATGCGAAGAAGTGTCGACGCCTCTTCTCCCGGGGTCACCGATGTCGCGCAGGGGCTCGCGTAAACATATGGCATACAACATCAGCGTGAGCGCGCTTACAGTGGGCCAGTTCCGCGGGTCGGTGAATGGTTAATCCGCCGGTGGTGCATACGGCTTATACCGAAAACTTGGCGTCCGTGGATTCGCTCATTTCCCCCTCCGCCCTCCCCCCCCCCCTTTTTTTTTTTTGTTATTGCACGCAGCGTTGACGCAGGCCATGGCTTAACGCCTCCACTTTGAAGGCGGCTGGGTCAACTTGACCCGCGTTGATCAAGCAGTGACCCGGGCGTCGCTAGTGTCTGCGGCGGTGTGTTGAAGGGACCTCGAGGGCTAGATTTTAACTTCCGCCGTAGGAAAATTACGCTCGACCGAATGTCCGCGGCCGATAAGAGCGGCTCGCGCGCTTAGCTCTGGGGTGAGGGCGGGCAGCGTGTAAAAAGCCGGCTGCCCGACGGTTAGTCAAAAATTTTTCACGTAGGCTATCTCGTCGGCCCAAAACGAGAGCATGGTCGCGTTGCTGCTCATCTCAGCACTATGGTTTCCGCGCAGACGCCCACCGTGATCGACAAGGCAATAGAAGTGCCGGTTCTGCATCTGTCGCGCCGGCCCCCCTGACGTGGTTGCGTTTATCTTGTACAAAGCCGCGGGATATAGCGGGAAAAAGTCGGGGTCGTGCTGCTTCCCTCTGGCATAGTTTAATACTTCTGTCAAATCTGCACGGACGCCCTTTCTCTCGCCCCCTTCCCTACGGCAGTGAAAGAGCGCGAAGGCAACTCGTACAACAATGACGTGAAACGCAGCCTAATGCTATCAGAGCTGACTACAATACTGCGTAACAAACGGTATGTTGTAGTCGTCGTTGTTGTTTTAGTTGCTGTTCTTGCTTTTTAGCTAAAGGAAGGTGCGGGAGGCAAAATTTTGAGCCCCTTTTTCCTTTCGTTTCCTTTATGCGGCACCAAGTAAACATAAAAAAAGGCAGTGCGAAAATAGTCTTGTCGTGCTCCTTCGAAAGAATGGTTCAAGGAATCTCGCACAGAACGACGACGGTTTTGCTTCTAGTTAGATTTTTATATATTGTTTGGAATCAACAGTCTTATTAACTAAGGAAAATTCGGCTAAAAATAAGCGCATATTTATGTTAAGAAATAAGTTGAGAAATGTTAAAAAGTAAGTTACCTATTAATGGTTTCTCGCGAAGTGCCTTACAGAGGGTATGCCGCATGCCCTGAGTGATAGGAGCATTGAATGGTCCTTTCTATTGCAGTAGCAATTAGCCCTCCAGGCAAATTTTCTCCGTCGCCGTGAGGTTCTGTATAAAGTCCAAGTGGGATAATATTTTATAGCGCCCCGCGCGCCTTATGGATACTGTAGGTGCGAGGGAAAACGTGCGAGGTTGAGACAAGAAGGATGGCCTTAAAGCTCAAGCTACAGCTGGAGAAGATGAGGTCGCCGCGTGCCTCGTCAGAGGAACTGGAGAACCGGAATTAGCACAGCGGAATAGCAGGATACGCGAAAGATCGGAGTTTCGGGCTTGGACTCGGACACACGCCTCGGCGTTTGAATAAAGCGCCACTTTATCGGACAACGGCTCTTCATTCGCGCTGCCCCCGTGAACTCGAATCATCGAGGGGTGCCGACTTCGGACCTTAAATACCTTCCCTCCTTAACTAGTGTTGAAGCTACCAGAGGACAAAGGGAAAGGAAATTAACTGACGGTCTCTCGATAGCGCGCCATCATCCCGCTCGTCTTGCGTTGTGCGCGCAAAGGGGGGCGGGGTAGGAGGAGATGAGCGCATGGTAATGTGATCAAGCGCGCGCTAAGAAAGTGAAAGAGGGAAGGAGGGCGAGTGAAGGGTGGTAGGTGTTTTAGGTAGGTGAGCGCCCGCGCCGTGCTTCCTGCAGGGAAGCAGAAATAGCGCCTCTTTCCTCTATACGTAACCTATCTCATAGTTGGGTCGTTCTGAACGTGGCTGCGCGCGCTATGTCTTGGAATAAACCGCGGCGGGTGCAAAACAAGGCGAGCCGAAATGGCAGGTGGCTTCGTGTGCGCTATATTCTCGCGCGTGCGCTTGTGTTGAAGGTCACGTACTCTGAAGTTTCGGAGATGCGCTGAAGCGATAGGCAGCACGAAGCGTTCGCTCGCTGCTGCTGCCGCTCTTCATCAAGATAGTGTTGTGACAGCGGTGTCTGCGGTCATCTATAGTCAGATATGCTGATGTTTGTCTGTGAGAGCATGACATACCACGCTTGGTAATTTAATTTGTAAGCGAATGTTTACTGCACTTTACACAGGTGATAAAGCTACGAGCCTTACTTCCGGTATAGTTGTCGAAGACTTTGCTATTGCTATCAATGCTTCGGCTATCGGGCGTTACTGCGACTGTTTTTTTGGCTTTACGTACTAGGATGTTGAGGAGATGGTGCGGTTATGACATCTTGGGAAAACAAGACGCAAGCACAGCGTTGATTCACTTAGCAAATTATAACCTAACATCTATTTGTTACTTTTTGACAGCTATAATTTGCTGACGCGGACATCACTAAAGATTCTTTCTTACTGATACTCCATGTTCTCTTTCGAAAGCAAAGGGATGAAGCTGGTTTGCGCAATAAAGATTTTATACAGTGGGCAAATGACTGAAAGGTGGGCAAGTTGGTGTGGATTCATAGTTATGCCCGGGCAACGCGATGTAACACGGTTTTATGTAGCAAGATTTTATGTAGCTGCGACGGGGCGAAAAGGTACTTTGGTTATCAGATTCAAGACTCACATCATCAACACCTCATTCCGTTAACTCGAAGCGCGTGTTCGTATAAAACCATAGTAGCTTCTCTGAGACCACAAGATTTAAAAGTAACAGTTGCGTTTGTTTACTTTTTGCACATTGCGGCTCGCTTGCAGTGAAGTTTCTCAAGCGTACTTAATTATGAAGACACTCAATAGCTGCCATATTGGTAACCAAATAAACGGAAGCACCCACCTCAGTTGAGCTAAAGATGGCGCGACCAAAAACCTATTTTCGAAATATTTGAGTTAGACGAAGTATAAGGTTCATACATATTCCTGCGTTATGTTCGCACTTACGCATAGGAAACTGCATCCTTAGTATCTAAATTAGCCTGGCGCAACTTCGTGTAGATAATCGACAGTTTCTCACAGTGGCCCAATGGCGCTATCTTACTGTAATACTGTCTTCTCATTCACGTATGCAAGAGGTGCAAACTCGTTCCTATTTCTTCTCCGCATGGCGTTCTGAACCTCTGCGTCACCGTCGCGGTATTTCAATGGTCGAGTCAATTCTTACTCGAGCGATCGAGTTCGACGCGAGTGGCGTCCCATTTTTCGACATCCTTTATCTGCTATCCAGACATCTTATCCTCATAGTGTTATCAAACTTGCTACTAAGCGAAGTGTCCGCTTTTCAGTACGTATACTGTTATACTACCATGTTACCTTGTAATAAGTATTGAAGGACTAGCCACTCTGCACAGCCCAGCTTTCATTGTCATCCGTCACGTTTTCAAGAGGAGCACATGTATTTATGGTTGAAGTTAAAACCATTCTTTGCGCATTGGCGTCCACGTCGTTTCGAACGGCTTCGGGCTACGAGCTGTAGGTTCGCGTCTCGCAGCGACGTCGGCGCTTCCGTGTGCTGCCCGTTCGCGGCTGTCCCTGATTGGCATGATTAACGGCTCGAGTAATACACCGAGCTGGCCGCGCGCTATGTTCGGCGACACGCTCCGCGATCGATGGTGGTCGGCGCCGAGAATCCCGTAGAGCCGTGTCCAACAGGCGCAGGAGATCTGCCAGCCTGGCGCGGCAACGGAGGCCGCTATCGCCGCACTGCTCGCCCGGCCGCCCAGCTGTCGGTTTAACTTTCGGGGCTTAAGCCGTCGGATTGCAACCGCGTTGTGGGCGATCGTTTGTCAGCTCGGGTCGATATTTCTGCGAACCAGTGCGGCGCGGCGCCGGTAACGGCGTTGTTTCCTGAGAGACGAGTCGGAATTAGACCCCCGCGATGACCAAGCAGCTCGCTAAGCACTTGTGTAAGAACGAACCGGTATTTTTTTCGCTAGCACCGTCGCCAGCTGTATGGTATATATATATATATATATATATATATATATATATATATATATATATATATATATATATATATATATATACAGCGAGAAGAGATGCTTAAATATATTTACAGGGTATTTACAACGCGTCCCCAAACATACAAGGCATACAAGATGGAAAGATAGAAGCCAGTCCGCGCGACATCAGCGAGCGTCGTCGTCTTCTGTACTGTCCTCAGCTTCGTCTCTGGCAGTGCTTGGTAACATGCGCCCCGGCTTCGCTTGAGGCGGGTGAAGTGGACGACATCGGTGGAAGGTCCAGACATGGTGAAATCGAGAGGCGTGATTTTATATGTGACCTCGGTCACTCGGCGCACGACACAGTACGGGCAAGAGTAAGGCGACATCAACTTTTCACAAAGGCCAACTCGCCGTGACGGGGTTCATAGAACGGCCATATCACCATGGTTGAAGTGGGCATCGCGGTGGCGGGCATCATAGAAGCGTTTTGCTTTACCTGCAAACCCGTGAAGTACAGGAGTGCAAGAGGTCTTGGACAATCTTTGATATTAAATAGCGGCCCCGGTCTGTGAGGGGCTGTCGAAGAACGCCGTGGTGAAGTGTAATGTCTTCGAAGAGGAAGTCGGGGACGTCGGTTACGCAGCTGGTTGGAAGAGCCCGAGTGATTAAAAAAAATATGGTGTTTTACATGCCAAAAACACGATCTGGTTATGAGGCATGCCATAGTGGGCGACTCCGGAAATTTAGACCTGGGATTATTTAACATGCACCTAAATATAAGTACATGGGTGCTTTCGCCACCATCGAAATGCTTCCGCCATGGCCGGGATTCGAACCCGCGACATCGTGCTCAGCAGCTCAACACCATAGCCACTAAGCAACCACGGCGGGTAGCCCGAGTGATCGTGTACGGGGTCGTGTAGTCGATAGCAACTGCTATCCACTTATTTCCGCAGGCATATAGCAGGAAAGGGCCGAGAAGGTCTAGGCCAACTCTAAAGAATGGCTCCGATGGTACCGTAAGCGGCTGAAGGCGGCCATCTGGGAGTAATGCAGGTTTCTTGTGGCGCTGGCATTGCTCATAGGAAGCGACGTAACGGCAGGCGGAATTGTAAATACCGGGCCAAAAGGCGCGATGCCGAACACAGTCAGACTCCGAGGTGACCCACGGTAGAAACATCGTGTAGTTGTGCGAGGACAGTTTGACGCATATGTGTGGGAATAACCAAGAGCAGTTCAGGACCAATGGGGTACACGTTGTAGCGGTACAAGACGCCATCCTGCAGCCTAAACATACGCAGAGAAGGGGAAGGTGTATCGGAAGTGTCAGCCGGAGAATGAGAACTCGCAAGTAGGGATAATGGCGTTGCTCATCTCCGACGTTCTGTAACGCAATAAGCGACAGCACGCAGGAAGACCCGCAGCTGTCGGGATGCTTCAGTGGGTCTTCTGGATAGCGCGACAAGCAATCAGCATCTTCATGCAATCAGCTGCTCTCATGCACAACTGTGTATGAGTACTCTCGAGTCACTGAGCTCACCGACCGAGATGTCCAGTAGGATCCATTAGGGATGAAAGCCAGCATAAGGCATGATGGTTGGTCATAACTGGGAATTGCTGGCAGTATAAGTAGGGTTGAAATTTACCCACTGCCCAAACAAGGGCAAGGCACTGGCGTTCAGAAATGGAGTAATTACGCTCCGCTTTGGACAGAAGACGGCTAGCGTACGCAATAACACGGTCGCAACCTTGCTGGCGCTGAGCAAGAACAGCGCCGATTCCATCACCACTGGCATCCGTTCGAACTTGCGTTGGGGCGATCATGTCAACATGGCCAAGAACTGGTGATGAAGCGAGGGGCACGGTAAGCTCAATGAACGGAGTATCTTGTTCCGAACCCCAGACAAAAACCGCGTCTTTCTTGAGAGGTTCCGTGAGAGGACGTGCAACGTTGCCGAAGTTGCGTATGAACCGGCGGAAAGTATGAGCAGAGGCCCACAAAGCTTCGAGCGTCGTTGGCACAAGTCGGCACGGGAGAATTTTTGACAGCGCGAAGTTTCTCGGGATCGGGGCGGACACCGGAAGAAACGACGAGGTGCCCGAGCGCACTAAGTTGCTGGCGGAAGCGACATTTTGATGAATTGAGCTGAAGACCAGCCTTGCGGAAAACAGGAAGAATTGTTGAAAGACGCTCGAGGTGGGTGGCAAAAGTTGGTAAAAAAACAATAACGTCATCGAGCTAGCACAGGCAGATTGACCACTTAAAACAGTGAAAGAGAGCTTCCATCATACGTTCAAATGTAGCCCGGGCATTACATAAGCCGAACGGCATTACTTCAAACTGATAGAGGCCATCAGGTGTAATAAAGGCGGTCTTTTCACGGTCCATGTCGTCAACTGCCATCTGTCAGCACTCGGACCGAAGGTCTATCAAATAAAAATCTATTGCACCATGTAAAGAATGGAGGGCATCCTCTATCCGCGGCAGCGGATACACTTCTTTTTTTGTTACCTTGCTGAGATGGCGATTGTCCACACAGAAGTGCCAGCTGTCATCCTTATTTCTCACGAGAACGACCGGGGAAGTCCAAGGGATACAGAAGGCTCAATGATATCTCGGGCAAGCATCTTGTCGACTTCCTTTCGTATGACTTGGCGCTCAGTATGGGAGACGTGGTAGGATCGTCGGTGAATCGGGCTGGCGTCGCCGGTGCGTATCCGGTGTTTAACAACGGACGTTTGTCCCAGTGGCCGGTCATCGAGATCGAGAATGTCCCGGTACGATGCGAGAAGGCAATGAAGTGCGTTGACGAGGTGGGCCAAAAGGTCAGGAGCGTTCATTGTCGTGAAAGGTTCTAATACTCGGGTTGTAGGGCCCGCACCAACAGAGGTGGGTGACGCAGTTTAACCAGTCAAGGCAGAAATATGGTAGTCGGAAGCCGGGGCCATGGTTGCAAGAGATATGCCCTGCGGTAGCACTTGAGGGCAGAGGCCGAAATTCACCACAGGAAGACAGGTGGCACTGTCTTTTAGGCGGACGACCTCGCGGTGAAAGGCGACGTTCTGCGACAGGAGGATGGCGGCTTTGGGCAATACGACGTAACAGGTGGATCGGGTAACGTAATCGGTGGAACATAGTCGGTTTGGCGTAGGATCAGGAGGGTCAACGGCATACGGCAGGGCGAGTTGGACAACACCCGCAGAGCAGCCAATAACAGCCGAATGTGCCGACAGAAAATCAGGGCCTAAGATAATTTCGTGTGGGTACTGCTCCAAGACATAAACAAAGCCGAAGTATGTTGTCGGGCTACAGTGACGGCACACATCCCAGTGACAGCCGGAGTTCCACCGTCGGCAATGCAGACGACATCGAGCGGGGCAGGGGTTAGGGAGTTATCTAGGCGCATACGGATGTTCGACTTCATAACCGATATGTGTTCTCCTGTGTCAATCAGTGCTGTTAGAGGTCTACCATCCACGTTCACGGTGACGTGGTTGTAATGGCCAGGCACTGTAAGCAGAGGAATTTCGAGTCTGGTCGTCATGGCAGTCCCACCTCTCGAAGCTGCGCCCTTTAGTTTTCCGAGGAGCGGCGGGACTAACAAGGAGATGGAGAGCGACAAGACAGAGGTGAGCGGGTAAGACGTGGGCGTGGCGAAGGGTAACGGTTTGTTTGAGAGGGCAAAGATGTTGGAGCGGTGTCTTGTTCGATATGTATGGGCGGGCACCCGGTATTTCGACAGCTGGGCCGAACAAGACTGCCAGTTCCAAGAACTGCGATAATGGTGAGAAATATATCCAACACGTCCACAGCAGAAGCAGATAGGCCTGTCATCAGAAGTGCGCCATTCCTTCGAGTTTCGATGACGAGGACGAGCGTACGAAGTTCATGGTAGATCGGACACGCCGGGTTAGCGATATTCGAGTCTGTTGACTGGACAAAGCGTCTTGAGTCCGACGTTGTCCACTTCTTGCCATACAGCTGTCTGGATGAGGGATATTGCGTGGGAATCGCCTGGGAGGCGAACCTGGGTAGGAACTGGAGAGGCAGCTTCAATCTGCGTACAATACTGTCGGATGCAGCCGGCATGGGTGGGAGACGGAGGTCTTCACAGGTAGATGTGGCAGCCGTGTTAGGAAGGCAAGAAATGTGGTGGGCAATACGACGGCTTTTGACTTCTTCGAAGCTGCGTCATTCAGCAGTGATGTCTTGCACTGTCGAAGAGTACTTGAAGACGAGGAGCGTAAATGCGCCATCCGCGATTCCTTTCAGGATATGCGCGACCTTTTCCACTTCCGGCATGTCCTCGTCAACCTGCACGCCCTGAATATATTTCACATAGGACTCAGTGCAAGTCATAACTCAGCACGCAATGTGTTTCTACGCGGCACACCGGCGGCCAAGAGGCTTGCAAACAAATCAGTGAGCTTTTGTTTGCACAAGTGCCAGCTGGTGAGTTCCTCTTTGTGGGTCTCAAACCAGATGCGTGCCAAGATCAGGTAAGCGAGCATGGCATGGCGGTCTGGTCCCAGCTCACCTGTTCGTAAAATTGAAGCCAGTCTTCAACATCGGTGTTAGCCGTTCCGGAAAAGGTGCTATAGGGTCTCGCGGTTGTACCAGGATGATGGTGGGCGCGGGTGGCGACATGCCCGAAACATTCTGGCCTTGATCTGGCATTGCCGATGCAGCCAAGGAGCGCCCGCTGCGTAAATCCTTCGTGCGTCTGAGAGAGCCCGCAACCTCCAAGAAAATATTACGGGTAGAAGAGAGGTTTAAGATTTATTTACAGGGTATTTACAATGCGTCCACTGGCACACAAGGCATACAAGATACAAGCGAGTCCGCGCGACACCAGCGAGCGCGTCCTCGTCTTCTGTACTGTTCTCAGCTTCGTCTATGGCAGTGCTTTACAACAATATAATGTTTTTTTTACATTTGTGTAACGCAAAAAAAATGAGGCACCGAAAAAATGTGGTAACGAAAACTTATGTAATGTAGTATGCTCAATGTTTCCTTTATTGCAAGTAAATTTTGGTCACGTGGGCAGTTTGTAAATGCGTATATATGAGAACAAAGCTTTAACTGAGCGCAGATCATACTTCAGATGCTAATTTAACTGCAGAGAGCTGCCTTGTTGTCGCATGTTCATAAGTGCTCTTTCCCAGACGTGGGCAACGCGCGCTCAGATTGGCTGCAACAATGTCAAACAGCTTGTTGCAGAAGCCGTCACGGATGGTTATCAAAGTAAGAGAATAATGAATTCGTGCCGCAGAGGTCAGTTCGGCACACTATGGCAATACTGCCGAAGTATACTGCTGATTTCAGCGTTCTGTCTTCCACGGCCGCAATGAGCGTGGTGCGCACACCAACTATAGCGTTCACGTCGAGCAGCTTGTACAAGTTGTCGAGTTAGGCTCGTCCGATTGGAGCGGACAGTGAACGTTAAACTAAAACTCTAGAATCAGAAGCCGCCCGAATAAGGAGTTAGTTCGCTATACACCTCCTGCTGTTTATGCAGGACACCACAGGTAACCGCAGGCCAGGGCGAGTCATACAACACCAGGTTGAGCGCTGGCCATAAAGTGAACATTGGAATAAATAGAATTCCCAAGCCTACCGCGGCACTTATACTCGCACAACTGAGAGTCGAACACATCATGCAAGCATCGACCGCGCGCTAGAGGCCGCAGTGAACTGGATTATTGAACCACAATGACATGCGAGTGAGCGCACATGTTCCGTTCGTAGTCGAACAATAAGTTACCACTTGTAGATATAGAGTCGGACTTGAAGTACCTCGAAAGCGTTATGCCTCTTTAATGAAACCGCGAATCACCATGCGGTCGTATACGAATAAGCCTGTGCCAATTGTGCTACCTACAAACGGTAGTTCAAGACTCTCCGCGAGTTTGCCGAGTTCGTATACGAACTCTGCAAACTCGCGGAACGTGTTCAAACAAGCGCATAAGCGCCTAAAAGCACATGCGGAAAAACAAAGCTAATGAGAAGTTCAAAAACATTCTCTTTCCCTCTTTTTGCTTTGTGTGTGTGTGCACTTATAAGACATACGGTGCAGTCAGAAACAGCCGCTACTGGAAGCCTTTGGGGCGAATACTTGAGATTCCAACGCACGCACGCACGCACGCACTGGTTCTCTGTTGTTTGACAGCACTAAAGCGAAGTCATGGTTCTCTCCGAGATGTGTCTCGATTGATGTCTATTTTTATGTCTTGTGGAAGGGGAAGCGTTTTAATATAAGCACGCTGGAGACGGCCGGCACCAAGCGCAGGACGGAGGAAACATCTGTCCGTGCCTGTAGAAGGCTGTCATAAAATAAAGACCTCAGACCTGCTTTCTATATTCAGATGGCTTGTCACTAAGCGCTGCTACCGGGAACCAAACACATAAAAAGGACATCTTCTCGTGCGCAAATTGTTTTCCCGTTCGTATGCATATTCATACTCGTTTGCATATGGAGGCAGTAAGTGCCCCGTTTTCGCATGCGTAATTTCCGACGTGGACCACAGTACAAACAGCCGCTCAAAGAAAGCTGTGAGCGTGAGGAGCGCGTTTGGGAGAGTACCTCATCGTAAGGCATGAGGATGGCAGGTGCCCTTTTTCATGAAAAACAAACAAACAAACAAACAAACAAAAACAAACAGAAAAGGAAGCATGCGGAAGAAATGGCTTTAAATAGTAATTGCGTATAGACAGTTTACTGAAGTGAATGACTAACAAAGAGCCTCAAAAGTATTGAGTCGACAGATTTAAGACGAATTTGGCAAGGCTTTTGCACGCGTGTTCTCGTGTTGTTTTCAAGCAGAATTATTTAATAATGTTTAGTTAGAGTAATGTTTAGTACTAGTAGTGTTTAGGGTTCGTAATGTAATTACGTGTTCTTTATTAGCACCGATACTTTGTTATTCAGTACCACGCGTTTATTCTAGTCGTAATTGAGGGAGAGAGCGGTAGAATAGAAAGTTCAAGACCGCAGCGACAGGAACCGGCACGACAATAATGTTAAAAGATGAAATAAATAAAAAATAAAGCAGCAGCACAGAGATTTTTACCTTCTGAAGAATGGATCGCTTCCAGTTTCCCTATATCAGCGAAAATGCAAAATTTGGAGATGCACTATAAGCAGATTTGAACAATCTGTAGCGGTGTTTAAATTTTTTCAGGTGCGAATGACCATCGATTTTAAACTGCAGTAAGTAAAATATTGAGGCGCACCAGAGGAAAACAACAGTTTCTCACTCAGGCCACGCCGTCTTGTCGATGGTGAAGATTGTATAGTTGCGCATGTGAGCACTGCTGCTGTCTTATGTGCACGTTGTTAGGGTTGGCGCCTGGCACCACTTGTTGAAAGGAATTTCAACCACCCTGTCTCGTCGAAATGAGGCGTGACTTCTCTTGCGATGGTTGGCGTCCCGCACCACGTGCAGAAAGAACTTTCTCTCACCCGACCTTCTTCCACCAGGCCTCGTCGAAATGAAGCGCGACTTTCTAATTCGCCATGACCATTTCGAGTGTCTGCCTGTCTGCCGGAAGCCCCGCAGTGTACAGGCCTGTTTTGTCTGTGTATGTGTGTGTGGGTGTGCGAGTTTAGAGAGACCCTTTTCTCGAATTGGATCTATAGAGGAGAACTTCCACGAACCCGCAGCGCGCAGAAGAGGTGGACAGGCGTCTACAATTCCAGGAGGCGGAACCACCTCTTCCTTGCAGCAGGCTCGGTATAACCAGAGGAGGAGGGGCCCTCTTTCTGTGCCGGTCACGTGACGTCGACGGAAGCAAGATCCCGCCCACGATTGTAGAGAGCCTATTTAAGGGGCTCCGAAATGTACTTTAGATCACTTCATGCTCTTCTCATTTTCTTTCATCTACCTTTGAATAAACCGTGCAAGTTTCGCACTAGAAATCGTCACGCCCTTGCTTGGTCGCCATGGTCTACCGGATGCCTGCAGCCCGCCGACAACGCCACGCTACCCAATAAGTAACGTCGGTCGAGCTTCGATAGGCCGGCGTAGCTACAACTCGGGAGCAGTACGATACGCTACCCGGGAGTACGCAACAACGTGCGCCAGTTGACGCGTTTCTTCGGCGCGCTGAACATATTCGCCGGCGTCAGGAGTTAGCTGGTCGAACCGGTCGGCGTTGCCATTAGGAACGATGGCGTCTAGCATCGTTTGAACATCTCGACTGCAAACAAGACGAAATGGCGTGAAGCATGTAGTTTACTGCGTAGCAATCTTGTACGGAAATGTTACGTACGGTATAAGACGTACGTACGGTATAAGTTTTATTTAGTCTCTCCGTCAAACCGTTAGTCTGAAGGGTGGTGTGCAGTGGTCTTTCGGTGGATTGTGTAACTCAGTGTGAAGATATGTCGTCCATGAGCTTTGCCGTTAACGCTGTCCCTCGGTCAGTGATGACGAAGGACAATGTGGTGCATAAAAAAATGGTGAACTTCAGATGCTGTTCCTCATGGTAGCGCTTTTGTCTCAGCATAACGAGTCATAATCAATAGCGACAATGATCGGCTTGTTTCTGGAGGAAGATAAGGGAAACAGTCCAACAAGGTCCGTTCCCACTTGACAATACGGCGCACGCTGTGGGTCAATAGGTTTGAGTAGGCCTGCTGGCATTGAGGGTGCTGATTTCCGTCTCTAATATTGGCGACAGCCTTTCACATAGCGTTTGACGCAGGCAGTAAGTCTAGGCCAGTAGTATAGTTGGCGCACTCTATAGCTAATATAGAGTGCGGCAACTAGGTCCCCGGATAGTAGCGAGAAGCCGAAAGGGAGAACTCTAAATTCATAAAGGCCGTCCGGAGTGACAAAAGCTGTTTTTCTCGCGATCCCGTTCATCTACTTCAATCTGCCAATAACCACTCTTGAGGTCGATGGAGTAAAAATATCTCGCATTCCGCAACCTGTCTAGAGAATCGTTGACATGAGGCAGCGGGTACACGGATTTCTTTGTGACGTTATTTAGCTTCCCATAACCCACACAAAAGCGAACCGTCCCATCCTTCTTTTTAACGAGAACGACCGGCGACCACCAGGGACTGCTCGAAGGTTGGATTACGCTGTCACGAAGCATTTCTTTTCCTTGGGTCTGAATCGCATATCGTTCCTTTGGAGAAACGCGATAAGGTTGTTGCCGTACGGAGTGTGCGTCGTCGTAGGCGATGATCCGGTGTTTCATAATCGGCGTTTGACGCATCTTAGACGAACGTGCACAGCAACTGTGGAACTCCGTCAGTAGCTCACGCAGTGTTTTTTTTTTTCTCCGAGAGCGCTGGGCTCATGTGGACGCTGCGGAGAGACGCCTGTGCTGTGCCTATTGCTTCAGAAGCAAAACGCTCAGCGGCTTCGGCTATTTGGTCGGCGTAGGCGATCAGTACTAGGGAAAAGATGCCGATGCTCGTAACTGAAATTCGTGACGAGAACCTCACAGTGGCCTTCAGGAAGATCAACGACGCTTCTTGCCACGCATACACCCTGAGAGGAAAGTGCGATTGCTTCCCGCGACTGCTTCACCATGTAGTATGCCATCACACACCACTTGAACTAATACACTTGTACACAGTGGTAACATGACAGTTTCGTCAATGACGTGAAGAGCGGCTATCGGAAGGCTGTTGTCGTTCGCCTCTGTAGTGCTCTTCGTCGACGAAGTAGCGAGGCGCTAGAGAAGATCGATGATAGCACCGTTCTCCCTGAGAAAGTCTATGCCGATGATTAAGTCTCGCGAACATTCAGGAAAAACTCTTAAGCTGGCGACAAACGTAGAACACCGAATCATGTATTCTGGCCGTGCGTATACCCAGCGGTGTGCTGGCATGCCCTCCAGCTGTACGAACTGGCGTTCGGCTCTAAGGCGCCGTCCCTCTCTACAGAAGGCTAGCCAGTTTCCCGCAGATTATAGAGTAATCCGCTCAAGGGTCCCTTAAAGCATTGACTTTGCGGCCGTCTATGTGAACAGGGATGTGGAGGGAAACTTGTTCCAGGTTCAGTAGCTGTCGTCGATGTATCGTCACTTGCCGTGTGCGTCGATAGAAGTCGTTGAGCGCGTCCAATCTGAGGGGCCTGGCCCCCGAAGGTCGCTGCGGTCAGTCTTCTTGGCACTGAATGGGCGAACGCCTCTGCACCACGCTCGAATATGTATAGCGTGTAGGTGAAAACCGCCGCGTCGATGGAGAGCGCGACTGGTGCCGCGATGACGAGGATGCGTGAGCTGAACGACATATTCTGCTGATTCTGGGGGTTGCTGGCCGAACCGGGGTCGTGGAGAGTTTGCAGAAAATCTACGCAGACGGAGCTCTGGGTGTGGCCACTGTCATTAGACGTGCCCAGCCTCACCACAGTGATAGCATAGGGTACGTTGACATGGGGTACGCTACACGTCTGATTACCGGGGGACTGATCGGTGCATGATCGTTGTAATACGGGGTCGCTTGGACTGACTCTATATAGCACTATGGGAGACGAGCTGTGAAGCGGAGCTGGAGGAGGATCAGGACGCCCCAAAGCCTCAGAGTAGGACATGCGACGAAACTCACGTGTTAACGGTTGCGCCTCCACACTAAGAAGGGGTTCTCTTAGCCCTTGCCTGAACCTCGTCACGAACAACGCTTGACAAAGAGCTGATCGTAAGTGGTGAAGGGCCCGACATCTTTTGTAGTTCTTCGCGTATTACGAAACGGATTAGTTCTCGTAACAAATTGCCGTGGCCACAGAAAGCTCCCAAGAAGTCCGCAGTTGAGGCAGTGTTCACGTGGAATTCGTACGAGCTGGCCCGTTGCCGACAAGTCTTTTCAATGGTGAAGGCCTCGGCCAGAAACTGACACGCAGTCTCTAATGCGACTCAGGGTCAAGGACGACAGACGGACGGAGCAGACAAAGAGGAGACGAAAAGCTTTACACAATATTGTCACGTGGTGGTGACGTTAAGAACACAGTAACAGTACTGTGAAAGGCAAAACTAGATTTTTATTGCGCTAACCTGTGCCCACAAAACAAGCTACACTTATAGCACAACGAAAGCGGCGAACACAGTCGGCGATCGTCGAAAATCTGATCTGCGGGTCAAGCGCGTCGGCTTTTATAGAGCAGTTGTCGAATGTTCCAGACTAATCGTTCGGACCCGCGTGCCTTCCACAAAGTTCTACACCATTCGCGTCAGGTGATGAAATCAGATAACATAAGTCTCGGCGACAACAGACAGCAGATAGAAGCATCGATATCTTTCCAGAACCTTCGGATACATGCAGGCGCGTCCCATGCTGTGCGATTACATTTGTTAGGCGGCGAAACGTGGTTGCCCGATAAAGATAAGTACACGTGTCAATACCCCCCTCTTAAAAAGCATCGTCCCGATGCTACCAATATAAGAGAGCGAAACACAAAAGGACACTTATTAAACATAAGTAACAACAAAAAGAAACAAAGTCCAAAGGTCAGTTACGCGAAGCCCGAAAGTTCATTAACGCTGGCAGTAGGGCTTTAGTCGCACAACGTGGACTATTTCAGGTCGTGAGCGGCGCCGCTGTGATAGCGAAATACCGTCTGGCACGACCTCATAGTCCAGTGCGCCAATACGTCGGATTATCTTGTACGGTCCGAAATAGCGACGCAAAAGCTTCTCGCTCAGTCCTCATCGGCGTATAGGGGTCCAAACCCAAACACTGTCACCGGGCTGGTACTCCACGAAGCGTCGTCGGAGGTTGTAGTGTCGGCTGTCGGTCCTCTGCTGGTTCTTGATCCGCAGGCGGGCGAGCTGTCTGGCTTCTTCGGCGCGCTGGAGGTAGGTACGGACGTCAAGGTTCTCCTCGCCAGTGACGTGCGGCAGCATGGCGTCGAGCGTCGTCGTCGGGTTCCTGCCGTAGACCAGCTTGAACGGCGCGATCTGTGTTGTTTCTTGTACCGCCGTGTTATAAGCGAATGTTACGTACGGCAGGACGGCATCCCAGGTCTTGTGTTCGACGTCGACGTACATCGCTAGCATGTCGGCGAGGGTCTTATTCAGCCGCTCCGTAAGACCATTCGTCTGCGGGTGGTTGGCCGATGTCCTCCTGTGCCTTGTCTGACTATTTCAGAATGGCTTGGGTGAGCTCCGCTGTAAAGGCCATTCCTCGGTCGGTGATGAGGACTTCTGGGGCGCCATGTCGCAGCAGGATGTTTTCGACAAAGAATTTCGCCACTTCGGCTGCGCTACCTTTCGGCAGTGCTTTTGTTTCAGTGAAGCGGGTGAGGTAGTCCGTCGCCACGACGATCCACTTATTTCCGGTTATTGACGTCGGAAAGGGTCCCAGCAAGTCCATCCCGATCTGCTGGAATGGTCGGCAAGGAGGCTCGATTGGCTGTAGTAATCCGGCTGGCCTTGTCGGCGGTGTCTTGCGTCGCTGACAGTCTCGGCATGTTCTGACATAACGGGCGACGTCGGCGGTCAGGCGCGGCCAATAATACTTTTCTTGTATCCTCGATAGTGTCTGGGAAAATCCGAGGTGTCCCGCGGTCGGATCGTCATGTAGGGCGTGCAATACTTCAGGACGAAGTCCTGACGGGACAACAAGAAGGTAATTGGCGCGGACTGGTGAGAAGTTCTTCACGAGTAGACTGTCTTGAAGCGTGAAGGAAGATAATCCGCGCCTAAATGCGCTGGGGACAACGTCGGTGTGCCCTTCCAAATAATCGACGAGGCCTTTAAGCTCCGGGTCCGCTCGTTGTTGTTCGGCGAAGTCTTCCGCGCTTATTATTCCAAGGAAGGCGTCGTCATCCTCGTCCTCTTGCGGCGGCGGGTCAATGGGGGCGCGTGATAGGCAATCGGCGTCTGAGTGTTTTCGTCCGGACTTGTATGTTACAGTGATGTCGTATTCTTGTAGTCTGAGGCTCCACCGTGCCAGCCGTCCTGAGGGATCCTTTAAATTCGCTAGCCAACACAAGGCGTGATGGTCGCTGACGACTTTGAATGGCCTGCCATATAGGTAAGGGCGAAATTTCGCTGTAGCCCAAACGATGGCGAGGCATTCCTTTTCGGTTGTAGAATAATTGCCTTCCACTTTTCACAACGACTGGCTAGCGTAAGCTATCACGTGTTCATGTCCATCTTTTCTCTGGACTAGGACGGCACCGAGGCCTAGGCTACTGGCGTCAGTGTGGATTTCGGTATCGGCGTGCTCGTCGAAGTGCGCAAGCACGGGCGGCGACTGCATGCGTCGTTTGAGTTCTTGAAATGCGTCGGCCTGCGGCGTTTCCCACTTGAACTTGGCCTTCCCATGCGGTCTTAACTTTCTTCAACTGGGCGGCGATGTGTCCATTCATTACGGAGTAATCGGCCCCTGTGTCGACTAAGGCAGTGACTGCGTGGCCGTCGAGAAGCACGTCGAGGTCGGTTGTTCTTTGTCTGGCATTGCAGTTAGGTCTTGGCGTTGGATCACGGCTGCGTCGTGTTGAACTGAAGTTGGAACGTCGCGTCGTCAAGTCGTCTTTCGTCGGTGTAGTCTTGGCTTCCTGACTTCGTCGGGACGGCGGCGTGTCGTTATTATGTCGTCGAGATGGTCTCTTCGTCGTCTTCGTCGGCGGCGGAGGATCTTCGTCAGTTCGACGAACAGCAACCGCACCTCCATCGGTTGCTGCTTTTAGTTTTCCGGATATGGGCTCGCAGAGCGGCCCCGGGCTGGGCCGGTGTATGGTCGGCGCTGCGGCGACAGGTAGCGGCCTGGTGACGGCGAACGGGACGGTCGTCGAGGGTTCCACTGTGTCGCGGCGAGGTAGTCGGCGATATCGCGAGGTCGTTCGCCAATCTGTGGTCGCGGCGCGTTAACGGCGAACCCTCGGAGTCCCATCTCCCGATATGGGCATCGGCGGTAGATGTGCCCGGCTTCTCCGCAGTGATAGCAAAGCGGGCGGTGGTCGGGGGTGCGCCAAACGTCAGTCTTCCTCGCGTAGGTGCGCTGGGCGACGGGTGGGTGGTGGCGGCGGTGAACGACGGAATTGCGGCGTTACAGGGCCCTGGCGTTGTCGCGGAGGGGGACCTTGACGGCGGCGTATGTCATCGCTTGCGGCTGAGGCGATTCAGGGGCTACTCCGAGTTGTTGGAGCTCTTCACGTACGACGTCGGCAATCGAAGCCACTTGAGGCTGTGATGACGGGAACAGCTTCTGTAGCTCCTCCCGCACGACCGCTCGGATAGTCTCGCGCAGGTCGTCGGTGGCCAGTGACTGAACTCCGGCGTAGCTTGTTGAATTCGTGCGTCGGTTGAATTTCCGGTTCCGCATTTCCAGTGTCTTCTCGATGCTGGTGGCCTCGCGAAGAAACTCGTCGACAGTCTTCGGTGGGCTTCGTACCATACCGGCGAAAAGTTCCTCCTTTACACCACGCATCAGTAGCCGGACTTTCTTTTCCTCTGACATTTCCGGGTCGGCGTGGCGGAATAGGCGGCTCATTTCTTCTGTAAAAATTGCGGTCGTCTCATTAGGCAGCTGCACTCGGGTTTCTAGTAGTGCTTGTGCTCGTTCTCGGCGTACGACGCTTGTGAAGGTCTGCAGGAAGCCGCTTCGGAAAAGGTCCCACGTCGTCAAGGTGGCTTCTCGATTCTCGAACCACGTCCTGGCGGCGTCCTCCAAGGCGAAATAGACATGACGCAGTTTGTCGTCGCTGTTCCAGCTGTTAAATGCGGCGACCTCTCATACGTCTCGAGCCAGGTTTCCGGGTTCTCGAATGTTGAACCGAGGAACGTTGGAGGCTCCCTGGGCGGCTGCAGCACGATGGGGGACGCTGGGGCTGCCGTTGTGGTTTCCTTGGCCACAATGTTCTTGGTCTTCTCAGGTAGGAGTCAGTGCTCCGGGGGCAGCTGTTGAAGACGGCGGCTTGCTCGATGTTCCGGGACGGCGCTGGTGTTGTCTTTGCGGTCCGGGCTTGGATTACGGCTTGTCGGGGGCGTCCGGTACATGGACGTAAAGCACCTCCACCAGATGTCACGTGGTGGTGACGTTAAGAACACAGTAACAATACTGTGAAAGGCAAAACTAGATTTTTATTGGGCGAACCTGTGCCCACAAAACAAGCTACACTTATAGCACAACGAAAGCGGCGAACACAGTCGGCGATCGTCGAAAATCTGATCTGCGGGTCAAGCGCCTCGGCTTTTATAGAGCAGTCGTCGAACGTTCCAGACTAATCGTTCGGACCCGCGTGCCTTCCACAAAGTTCTACACCATTCGCGTCAGGTGATGAAATCAGATAACATAAGTCTCGGCGACAATAGACAGCGGATAGAAGCATCGATAACTTTCCAGAACCTTCGGATACATGCAGGCGCGTCCCATGCTGTGCGATTACATTTGTTAGGCGGCGAAACGTGGTCGCCCGATAAAGATAAGTACACGTGTCAATATGTACATGTAGCAAGTAATAGCATACAAGACGCGGTGCCGTAGAGCGCACCAGACCGATAGGGTGGCTGGTGGCGACTCCATCTCTCTAACAGTGGGCCGGTTTTAAATTGCCTTGGCAGGAACGAGGCGAAGCGGGTGATGACATCAAACGCCTAGCCTTTCTCTTTCGTCGCTGAGGGAGTTTAAGCTGCATACTGCAGGACTCCACGGCAAAGGGTCAGCAGTTCTGTGGAATTCTGAAGGCTGTCAGTGGATTCGTCGTGGTGTTCTGTGCCCCAGGACCCCTCATTTCTGCCCACAAAAAGGGTTAGACAGTTTCCTGGAACATTGCAGATTGTCTCAAGGGCAATCACTTCACAAGAACGAGGGGGGGGGGGGCAGGGGATAGCGCCCTTTGCCTCGATGATAGGCATGCAGGTGACACAACAACTTTTAGGCGGACAGCGCTCGAGTCCGAAAAATAATTGCTCTTTTACCCCATCCATGAGGCGCCGCACTTTCTTTTCTGCCGACATGTTGGATTCGGCTAAACGGAAAAGACGCGTCATGTCCTCGACATACATTGCGACACTCTCGTTCGGCATCTGTATGCGAGACTGAAGAGCACGTTCAGCTTTTTCTTCGGAACTGCCTTTTTCTTCGGAGCTGCCTTCGGAACTCTTCCCACGATGTCAGGAGATCAACACGGTTATTGTACTGAGTACGTGCGCCATCCTACAGATTGAAATAGACATGGCTCAGTTTGGCTACATCGTCCTGCTCATTGATCGTAGCAACGCGTTCATAGTGGACGAACCAATCCTCGACATCCTCAAGTATATCGCCGCCAAAGGATTTCGGCGTTCGCGTATTCTGCAGCGCACAAGGAATCGGCGTTGTGCCTTCGATACCGGTTGGAATGGTCGGAGCTGCCAGTCTCTGAGGAAGCAGTCCAAGCTCAAGGGCTAGTCCACGGAACCTTCTGCTAGCCCGGTGAACAGGTGTGACCGCCGGCACAGGGCTGGAGCTCCTGCTGCTCGGAAGGGTTTCGTGCGTAGGTTTACCCAGCCCCTCCACCAGTTTTGTCGCGCACCAGAGTAAAACAACAGCTTTGCTTGGAGGGCTACTCCACACAAAGACCCGTTCTGTTGTTGTTGTACCAACTATGGGGGATTCGGCAAGGAATGCATGGATTATTGGAATTTATAATGTATAAATTTCACAGTATATAGGGGCTTACCCTGTACAACTAGAATTATCTGTTAAAATTATATCAATAAATTGAGATCAAATGAATAATAGTACACAAAAAGAAAGAGATAGAATTTAACAGGGCATTCGGTTCCAAACTGTAAGAATATTTTTTTCGACTGCGGAGCATGCTTCTCTGTAGCTGAATCCCAAATTGGAGGCCCCAAACGAAGGAATAACAGGTTCTGTAAAGTACGGGCCAAGCCTTCGAAAATGTATTTTCAATATTCTTTTTCTTGTCACAGTAAAGCGGCGACAAGATAGAAGGTAGTGATGGATTGTCTCTTCCTCATTACAAAACCAGCAGAGAGGTGAGGAACCGCACCCGACCTGTGAGAGCGGAAATTCAGGGAGGGAATGCGGCAACGTAATTTTGTGAGACCCGCCGTGGTTGCTTAGTGGCTATGGTCTTGGGCTGCTAAGCACGAGGTCGTGGGATCGAATCCCTACCACGGCGGCCGCATTTCGATTTCGGCAAAATGCGAAAGCACCCGTGTACTTAAATGTAGGTGCACGTTAAAGAACCCCAGGGGGGAACAAATTATTCCTGAATCCACTGCTACGGCATGCCTCATAATCAGGTCGTGGTTTTGGCACGTAAAACTTCACAATTTGACTTTTTAAAATTTTGTGAGAGAAACTACAAGCATCTTTGTGTTACAAGATTCGCTATGCCAGGGAAATGCCGGGTGCTTATAATCTGGATAAGCAGTCAGAACTGGGCTTGATAAGCCTTCATAATTGATCGTATCCGAAATCCAGTGGTCGTGATGTGTACTGTCGCTGGTAGAACAGGAAGGACTGGGCGAAAACGGATGTCCTTTTTACCCGGTCAAAAACAAACGTTTTTGACCGGGTATCCAAATCAAATGAACACATTGCGGATGGGCAGGAACTAGCAAGTGAAAGTGTTTTAGCATGAGTGAATCCCTAGTAGCGGCAAGGGAAGGGCACACAGACAGTGACTCAGCAAGAATAGCAGCTGTTGTATTCGTTTGGCCTAATTTACGCAAAGTTGGAATTACCGCTATAAGCTCAGCCAAAAAAAGAGGCACGAAATCAGGCAACCTTAAAGAAAAAGATCAGTCGAGTGCAGGACATAATATTCCAATGCCAGTTGTTTCCTCCCACTGTGATTCATCTGTTACAATGATAATATTTGTTGCCAGTGTGCTTAGATTGTCTTGTAGCATGCCGTTTAAGACGCCGTAAGGCAGTAGTTTCGCGTGGCTTAGTGAAAATGTCATCGAACCTAATTTTCGGGGAGTTTGAATGCGTATTACTGGGAATCACATCGCGAACTTGTACATTTAGTGGCTCAAGTAATGCTTGCACAAATATATAATCCCCGGTATAAGAAACTTGGGCAAATGAACGGGAAAAGATTATTCTCGCTTGGAGATGAAAATTACCCGAGGACGGCTTAATGGTGATTAATATAGTCTTAACAAAGTCCGAACGGTCAGAAGGTGAAACCAGCATAAAATTGGGGGGATTCTCAAATCCAGGTACAATACGGCATTTGCGACGTATTTTGGAAGTCCTAAGCGCAGACGAAGTGTCTTTCGTTCTAGTAAAACTAGTGACCAACGCTCGTATGGTGGCACAACTGAGGATAAAACGCAGTTAGACTCTAATACCGGACGAACGGACATTTTGCATACCATCAAAAGTGATTTTCTTCGAGTACCTGATCTTTGATTGCTCAACTTGCGGAAAATGCCCGTTTCAAAGGCTCCTTTTGTCGCAATATATTCAATATGCGGCCGCAGTTTAAGAAATCCATTATAAATAACTCCAAGGAACTTGAACGAGAAGGAATGGGGTTAACCGAGGGGCCAGATTTTTATTAGTCATATCATAAGAAGCCAACAAACATTAACACCAAGGACAACATAGGGGAAATTACTTGTGCTTAATAAATGAAATAAAGGAACGATACATTAAAAGAAATTAAAGTGGATGAAGAAACAACTTGCCGCAGGTGGACATCCTGAGACATATAGCATAAGCGGAAGTTGAGTATTTTACATAAACATTTATATCCATTTTTTTGCCGTCCTTTGTCCCACCTGCGGCAAGTTGTTTTTTCACCCACTTTAATTTCCTTTAATTTATCGTTCCTTTATTTCATTTATTAAGCACAAGTAATTTCCCCTATGTTGTCTTTGGTGTCAATGTTTGTTGGCTTCTTATGATATGTCCAAGGAACTCGAGTGACTCTACTTGTGGGACGCCTTCTAGGTGATAATTAAGCGATATGCGTACTGG